>NC_079435.1:13319600-13322100 GCF_903798145.1 Danio aesculapii | reverse complement strand
TAACCCAATCTCTTAAGTGACAACAGTCTGTTTGCTTTATGAGAGTAAGTGCAAGCGAAGCATTTCTTCTGCAGCTTGGCAATGGAAGCCGAGCCAGTATACAGGAAGACAACTAATCGTTTGCTTTTCCAGAGTTGATGCCAAATGCATATAATCAAACCGAAATGATGTGTACCACGAGACAAAACTGTGATATCACCATAGAGACCAACAAACTAAAGAAGGGTTTCCTTGTAGGCCTGGGTAAACAGTTTACAGAGAGGCCAGAAGTAGACTTCACTTTGCTTTGTGGTTTGTAGGAAAGAGGAGGCCTTGTTTCGTCTGAGGTGGCCTATAACAGTATATGATTACAATATAATCACTCACACAAAGCATAACTCAAGAGCATTATGCTATGGCCGTGGGGGTTTGCACAAATAAGCGGTAGAGCCTCAAATGAACCCTATATGTATCAGTTATACGTCTCAACACTAATTTTACACCCAATAAAAATGTGTGGCAAACTGATTCAAAATGATGGAGCATATAAACCTCCTCATTAGGACAGTTCAGAGGATTTGGGCTGAGTTTAGCTAATCCTCTGTGTTGTGAACTTCTGAACAGGTGGTTTCTGTCTTCAGGCTGACATTAGATCAGTTCTGAGAGGACCGTCTTTCAGCAGCATCAGGAAAAACTCATCCCTATTTGGGGCTAATGCGTCTTAAACCCATCTGCTTGTCAAGATGCTCTGTCCCGATGGAAAATGCGATAAACAAGGCAAATTGAGCTCTTTAGGGCCTTAAAAAGTTACGCAACTCTTGATATGCTTGGAGTTTATTGCATTGTAATAATCTGGCATATTGACATGGTGAGTGAACTAAAAAGTGTAGCTGATATCTAAAAGACTACAAAGAATGACAATTCTTGTCAATAATTCAAATAATACAAAAAATAAAGGTAACACTATAATTACACACCATGAATCTTTTATTAAGCATTAGCAAATAGTGAATTCATTATTTGTTAAGTATTAACTCTATGTTAATAGACATTAATAAGCAGTTTATAAATACAGCTACAAATGCTCTATTCTTGACTTATAAGCACATTTATAATGTGCTTAATAATTGTATTTTCATACATTATTACTTATTAATTGTTCATTACTAAATTCAGTATTGCACTATTAACAAACCATTTATATTTAAGAGTAGTTGGTGGCTTTTAAGATCATTCAGAATGAGTTAGTAAATTTATAAATATTAAACTATTCAAATCAACATTTATATATTTTATCGTTCAGGCATATAGTAATGGTTATTATGTATGTTAATAAATGCTTTATTAACTCAACTTCATCCAGTTTTGTGACCTAATCTAATATGAGGACTATTTATGCTTTATAAATCCCTTATAAATGGCAATAAAGGCTTAGTATTAAATGAACATTAAACGTTTTTGCAATCATATCTAAAAACAAAATTACTGTAAACTTTAAACATTGCTGAATAACAGGTGTGTCAAAATACAATTAGAAATAAATACAATTAAATAAAATTGAATAAAACAACAATATAATAATTTAATGATATATTATGATGCAACGTTTCAATGTTATTTAGGGATGTTTAAACTGTACAGTAATTTAATTTTAGATATGGTGGCAAAGACAGCATTTGTAGCTGTATTTATGAACTGCTTACTAAGATCTATTAATGTAGAGCTAATGCTTAACAAATGATGAATTTGTTATTTGTTATTTGTTAATGCTTAATAAATGATTCATAGTGTGTAGTATGAAGTGTTACCAAAATGAATCTCACAAAAAAATAACTAAGAAAAAGTCCCCCCTCCCAAAAAGAGCATTAGTAAAAAGCATCTTTAAAAACCCTAAAAAATGCAAAAAAAATAAATAAAATTAATAAAAATAAAATAAAAATTAAATAAAATAATAATAATATATATATATATAAAATAAAAAATAAAAAAACAATAAATGAAACAAATTATGTTTAGGGTTTATTGCATTGTATAAAATGAAGGCTTCCACACAATTCCTTTATGTTGTCTCAACACATATCGATCGAACAAGTTTTGTTTATTTATTTATTTATTTTTTTTTTTTACAAATTTAAGTGGATTGAACATAAAACAGATAAGCCGACCCAAAGAAAAACTCAAGAATTGCATTGATTCAGCTCATTTAGATAAGCAGTTTGTACTTGCAGCAAAAATGACGGGGAAATTGAGTTGTAAGTAAACTCTAAGTAAATAAATTTAACTTAATTATTGACTTAATTCACTCGAACAAATATTTTTGCTGCTTGTTCTAACTTCTTTGAAATGAGCTGAAACAACTGTTTTTTGGGGGGGACAACGTAACTATTTTATTTTCAATCCACTTAAATTCGCAAAAACAATTAAGTTAAGTTAGGGTGCACTCAACCTAGGCTATCCGAACCATGCCCGGGCGCATTTCCCGGTTCATTCGTCAAGTGTGAGCGCTCCAAATCAGGCCCAG
>NC_079435.1:13187100-13317100 GCF_903798145.1 Danio aesculapii | reverse complement strand
TTGCCATGAAGCTCTAAATTGAGCTCAGGTACATTCTGTTTCCACTGATCATTCTTGAGATGTTTCAGCAGCTTAATTGGAGTTCACCTGTGGTAAATTCAGTCGATTGGAAATGATTTGAAAAGGCATACACCTGTCTATACAAGGTCCCAGGATCGACACTGCATGTCAAAGCACAAACCAAGCATGAAGACAAAGGAATTGTCTGTAGACCTCCGAGACAGATCGTCTTGAGGCACAAGGCTGGGGAAGGTTACAGAAAAATTTCTGCTTCTCTGAAAGTTCCAATGAGCACAGTGGCCTCCATCATCCGTAAGTGGAAGATGTTTGGAAACACCAGCAATCTTCCTAGAGCTGGCCGGCTATCTAAGCTGAGTGATCGGGGGAGAAGGGCCTTAGTCAGGGAGGTGATCAATAACCCGATGGTCACTCTGTCTGAGCTCCAGCGTTCTTCTGTGGAGAGAGGAACCTTACAGAAGGACAACCATCTGTGCAGCAATCCATCAATCAGGCCTGTATGGTAGAGTGGCCAGACGGAAGCCACTCACCACCTGGAATTTGCCAAAAGGCATCTAAAGGACTTTCTGACCATAAGAGACAAAGTCCTCTGGTCTGATGAGACTAAAATTGAACTTTAGGAGTGAATGCCAGGCATTATGTTTGGAGAAAACCAGACATCGCTCACCACCAGGCTAATACCATCCCTACAGTGAAGCATGGTGGTGGCAGCATCATGTTGTGGGGATGTTTTTCAGCAGCAGGAACTGGAAGACTAGTCAGGATATAGGGAAAGATCAATGCAGCAATGTACAGAGACATCCTGAATGAAAACCTGCTTCAGAGTGCTCTTGACCTCAGACTAGGGCGACGGTTCATCTTCCAGCAGGACAATAGCACACCGCCAAAATATCAATGAAGTGGCTTCACAACAACTCGGTAAATGTCCTTAGGTGGCCCAGCCAGAGCCCAGACCAAAATCCTATTGAACATCTCTGGAGAGATCTGAAAATGGCTGTCCACCGTCGTTTCCCATCAAACCCGATAGAGCTTGAGAGGTACTGCAAAGAGGAAAGGGCAAAAATTCCCAAAGACAGGTGTGCCAAGCTTGTGGCACCATATTCAAAAAGACTTGAGGCTGTAATTGCTGCCAAAAGTGCATCAACAAAGTATTGAGCAAAGGCTGTGAATACTGATGTACTTACTTATGTGATTTTTCAGGTTTTTTATTTTTAATAAATTTGCAAAGATTTCAACAAATCTTTTTGATTTCAATAAATCAATTTAACCCATTTTGGAATAAGGCTGTAACATAAAAATGTGGAAAAAGGGGAAGCGCTATGAATACTTTCCGGATACACTGTATATATATATATATATTTATAATACATATATAATACATAATAAATGACAAATTTAATATGTATCTATTATAGTAAATATCTATTGTCAATAAAAATACTAAATAACACATATCTGTCTAAATCATGCTAAACTAAATGAATTATGAAAAACATAAATAATTAAAATTATTTTTTTAGGCATTTAGATTTTCAGGATCTTTTATTTTTTTCAAAGATCTTCCAAAGTTGTACTGCATACAATTTTAAAATACAAAATGAATTCATCACACACAAACATTCTCCCTAATTATCACATGTGTTCAAAAATAGACGTGCGTTGCTCAGCATGTGTTTTGCCATTTGACGTGAATGGTCTATTCTGTCTCATGTGACCTCTCTGCCAAAACACAACTGGTCAGCATCTGGTTTGACTTTAGCATGTTGATGTTTTCTTGATTTTGAGGCCTTCATGTGGAGCCTTCATCGCCAACAACTGGACCAGTTTTTGTAGTATTTACTTCAACATAACCACATTTTTTTCAAAGTATCACAGAAGATGTCCATGCCGAAAGATGTCTAAAACCACACATCAATCCATGCACATAGTAAAAACTGAGTGAGTGGCATGTTAAGCTAATAATAATGTTACACTTTGTATTTTAACATGACATTAGTATCACTGTCAAATTTGTTCCTCCAGATTATGTTTCTATGTATTCCCTTCAGTCCAGCAATATCCGATGTACATCTGTAATATTGCTGTGGAAAGACTCGTTTTGAGTAGTTTGTCAATACTAATATGTTGCCTTTAATATTCAATGGTTAGACTGTGAGGAAGATTAAATAAACACTCCACTTTTTGGGGGGAAATATGCTAATTTTACAATTCTTCTACAGTTAAAGAGTTGAGTTTTACCACTTTTGAATCCATTCAGTCTATCTCCAGGTCTGGCAGGAGCTCTTTTAGCTTATCTTAGCATAAATCGTTGAATCGGATTAGATCATTAGCATCTCACTCAAAAATGACCAGAGTTTTTAATGATGATATTAAAAAGTGCCTGAAAATCTTGCAAACATGGAGACATTTGTGAGAGATGATTTAAAACTATTTTCAGGTGCTGCATAATATCATTGTGCCTGCTGCAGCCATGGTACAACAACAAAGTTCCTTGATTATTACACCAGAATGAGAGTATAGTTCTTTGCCATATCACTTTAGAAACTAGCAACTTTTTTTGTTGGTCTTTGTACACGATGTAACTACAGAAGAGTCAAGCTTTAAATAGGAAAATTATTTAAACTTTTTAGTCAATTTTTGAGTGAGATGCTAATAGTCTAATCTGATTCAATGATCTATGCTAAGCTAAGCTAAGCTAAGCTAAAAGTGTCTGAATGAATTCAAAAATGGTAAAACCCAGCTGTTTAACTCTAAAGAAGTTGTAAGATGTTTTTTTAGTGTGTACCTTTAATGTATGCAGTTAAAAGTAAAATAAAAATACTTTTTTTAGATTTTTAGATTTAAAAAAAATCTAATAAAAATTCCTCACAGATTTTTTTTTTCCCGCATAATGTAAATTGCTTCAATATTTCACGTAAAGCAACATGGGGTTCCTAGACATATCAGTTTAGAAAATAGCAACTTTTCATTTTTCGTTGTTCTTAGTAAACGATGTAACTACAGAAGTGTCAAGCTTTAAGCAGGAAAAATATCTAAACTCTTCGGTCAATTTTAAGTGAGAAGCTAATGGTCTAATCTGATTCAATGATCTATGCTAAGCTAAGCTAAGCTAAAAGTGTCTGAATGGATTCAAAAATGGTAAAACTCAACTGTTTAATTCTAAAGAAGTTGTAAGATGTTTTTTTAGTGTGTGCCTTTAATGTATGCAGTTAAAAAGTAAAATAAAAATACTTCACATTTTTTTCCCGCATAATGTGAATTACTTTAATATTTCACTTAAAGCAACATGGGGTTCCTAGACATATCAGTTAAGAAAATAGCAACTTTAATTTTTTTGTTGGCCTTAGTACACAATGTAAGTACAGAAATGTCAAGCTTTAAGCAGGAAAATTATCAAAACTCTTTGGTCAATTTTAAGTGAGAAGCTAATGGTCTAATCCGATTCAATGATCTATGCTAAGCTAAGCTAAAAGTGTCTGAATGGGAAAAAAAATGGGTAAAACTCAACTATTTAACTCTAAAGAAGTTGTAAGATGAGGCTTGTGTGTACCTTTAATGTGTGCAGTTAAAAAAATCTAATAAAAATTCCTCACAGATTTTTTTTTCCCGCATAATGTAAACTGCTACAATATTTCACGTAAAGCAACATGGGGTTCCTAGACATATCAGTTTAAAAAATAGCAACTTTTCATTTTTCGTTGTTCTTAGTAAACGATGTAACTACAGAAGTGTCAAGCTTTAGGCAGGAAAAATATCTAAACTCTTCGGTCAGTTTTAAGTGAGAAGCTAATGGTCTAATCCGATTCAATAATCTATGCTAAGCTAAAAGTGTCTGAATGGATTAAAAAATGGTAAAACTCAACTGTTTAACTCTAAAGAAGTTGTAAGATGAGGGCTTTTAAGTGTGTAACTTTAATGTACGCAGTTAAAATAAAAAAAAAAACAGATTTTTTTCCCGCATAATGTAAATTACTTCAATAATTCACTTAAAGCAACATGGGAAGTAGGAAAAAAGTGTATGTGGTAATACTATAGCATGGATGAAATGCACAAACGAAAGAAAGATGTGTATAGATCTTCTGTAATAGAGGGAGGTTGAGAGTTTGGGGTCAGGAAAGAGACGTAAATTACAGTGAGGGAAAGCAAAACAGACGCTCAGCACTGACCTGAGCTTCATCACTAATGTGTGTGTGTGTGTTTATCATGGGTGGGAGTGGGAGAGATTGAGTGTGTGTTCGTAACAGTGAGTGTTTGTGTCGGAGAGGTGGAAAGTTAATATCTGTCAGATGTTAGGAGCTTCACTGCAGGGACGGATCGGGTGTGGAGCTTTTGTTAATCATTCCACCTTAATTCAGACTTCATGAAGGGGTAGTTTTTGGTAGTGAAGCACTATACAGTGTTGACCTCTATATCAACCCTAAGCTGGAAACTACAAGTTCATCTGAAGGATTGTCAAACTTGTCATGATATTTAACAGATTTCAATATCAAAGCAACTCTTATATTTAATTATGTTATATTTTATTATGATTTATATAGTTATTATATATTTTTTAAAACACCAATTTATAGCACTTATTACTTTATTTTTAAAGCAATGACAAAATTGTAGAGCTTAAATGATTGTAAGAATCACTTTTTTTTATTTATTTATATTAAACATTTAATTGATTGCATGAATTGTATTAATCTGAATTAAAAAATTCCAAGTTAGTAAAATAATTGATCCTCAAAGGTTAAAAAAAAGTTAAACTTAACAACACAAGCAAAATAAAAGAAATAAAAAGAAATAAAAGAAAGTAAAATGTATTGTTTGATGAAATGTTTGTGTGTCAGCAGTTGTTTAATGTAGTAATATAATATTATACTATATGCATTTTTAATTTAATTTATTTTTATCATTATTTATTAAAATATTTTATTTTATTTTTTATTTTATTTTATTTTTTATTATTTAATTTAATTAAATGTATTATTATTATTTTATTATTTAATTTTTATTGTTAATTTAATAAAATTTTTATTTTATTTAATTACATTTTCATGTATGTTTAATTGTTTAATTAATTTTTTTATTATTATTTATTTTTTTATTTAATAATATTTTTTATTTTATTTTATTTTTATTATTTAATTTTATAAAAATTTTTATAATTTTTTATTATTATTTAATTTTATTACATTTTTAATTATTTAATTTATTTTTTATTAAATTTATTTTTATTTAATTATTTTTTTATTTAATTACTTTTTTGTTTTAATTATGTTTAATTATTTAACTTTATTTAATTAATTTTTTTATTATTATTTATTTTATTATTATTTCATTTTATTAATTTTTTTTAATTAATTGTTATTATTATTATTTTTAATTTAAGTACGTTTTTTTATTTTATTAAATTTGTAATTATTTAATTTTATTCCCCTATCAGTTTTGTATTTTTCAAAAATACTTTTTAATTTATTTTAAAATATCAATTCCTCTTTGTTGTCAAAGATTTCAGTACTCCTCTTAAGCCAAATGCAATGAAAACACCACCAGGCCATTTGTTTGACAATTTTTCATGACGGATTCCCAGAAGATGATGCCATTCTGGTGGTTTTGGGTGGGAAAGGGTCGCTATGAGTATGACGGATCGAATAGTGCATTTTTATTTGTTGTGTTAGTGTTGAGCTCACAGTCACTCAGACTGTAGGAGGGCAGAAATGTCAGGAATGAGTGCTTTTGGAGACGAAGGTGCTGAATGGAGCACAAGGGTGGAGGTTCATCCTGTGGGGTACGATTAGTATACCTAAGTCTTGCGTTCACTGTTTACACAGGTTCAATTACACCTCTTTTTTGCTATACTGCGTGCAAGGCGTCCATTGAAGTGTTGAAATAAAAATAAGTTATAGAAACAAAGTAATTGTTCCAGTCAGTCGGGACGTCTCATATTTTTTACCGATAGTGACGTGTGACATTTAATTTCCTGATGGAGAGTCCGTTTGTGTGTGTGTGTGTGTGTGTGATAACAGAGAAGGTATTAGAAACTCTGCTTTGACCTCACATCCTAAATTCAGACAGATTCACTTTCCAGGCAATAGATTTGTCAGAACACACACACACACACGCACACACACGTACAGAGTCACATTGTTTTTCAGCAGCATGTGATGCTTTATGGGTATTGTAACCAGATGGCGCCTTGCTTAATAACTCTGTTACACTGTGTGTTCACTGCACTATTTATGCCATTAATCCGGTAGGAGGCATTTGGCAGAAGATGCCAAGATGTGATAGGGAGCTGGAGAAGACCTCCAAAAAAATAATTTAAGTAAATAAAGGATCTGTACATGACAAAAATAATAATAATAAATAAATAAATAAATAAATAAATATGCAGTTAAAATCAGAATTATTAAACAGAATTATATTTTTTTCTTTAAATATTTCCCAAATGATGTTTAACAGAGCACGGAAATTTTCACAGTATGTCTGATAATACTTTTTCTTCTGGAGAAAGTCTTTTTTTTTTTTTTTGACTACAATAAAAGCAGTTTTAAATTTTTTAAAACCATTTTAAGGTCAAAATTATTAGCCCTATTGTTTCTTTAGTCTACAGAACAAACCATCGTTATACAATAACTTGCCTAATTACCCTAACCCCCCTAGTTAACCTAATTAACCTAGTTAAGCCTTTAAATGTCACTAAACTGTACAGAAGTGTCTTGAAAAATATCTAGTTGAACAATATTTACTGTCATCATGGCAAAGATAAAATAAATCAGTTATTAGAAATGAGTTATTAAAACTATTATGTTTAGAAATGTGTTGAACAAAATCTGCTCTCCATTGAACAAAAATTGGGGAAAAAATAAACAGGGGGCTAAAAATTCAGTGGGGCTAATAATTCTGATTGCAACTGTAAGTCATGGGTTTTGAAGAAGTGAGCTGTACTTCAGTGCAAAATAAGTAGTTTAATAATAATAAATAAGACTTTTTGAGTCTTGTAGCTTTGATGAAAAAATGCAATGCTGGCTGTTGTGTCTTTTCCACTCTGTTCTGACTAACATTTCTCCTCCCTTTTTTCCTCTCTTTTCTCTCTCCTTCTCTGTTTTCCGCTGTCTTCAGTTTGGATGTATGGCCTTCAGGACAGTCCAACCAAGTCTGAGGCCTCAGGTACATATTAACCTTTCCTGCAAATCTTACCTGCGGTCTGTGTTTCCAGTTTTTACAAGAAAAACGGCTGTTTGCCAAATTAACACTTTGCCACAACCGTGACTGATGTAAAAATAAAGTGCCATCAATCACCATTTAACTGGTAGCTTCATTAGGCACTGCAACATGGTTTTAATTGTAGCATAAATATAATATAAGTGTTGAATTTAACATAATTGTAAATACTTTTTTTGGTTTAAACTGGAATGTGATTTTTTTTATTGTTAAATCAAAAAATTGTATTTACTTACGATTAACCCACTTTCATGTGGTTAAAGAAAGGTGGTCGAAGCTTGGTGGTCGAACACAAAAGATGTTTTGAAGAATGTTGAAAACCATTGACATTCATAGGAGATAAAAAAGCGCTAGCTGTATCTTAACATTCTTCAAAGTATCTTCTTTTGTGTTCAATGGAATAAAGAAAGACGTGGAGGGTGAGTAAATTGTAAGTGGACTTTCACTTGTGAGTGAACTATCCCTTTAAGAGCTCCTTAAGTTAGAGTTTATGCTGAAAGGTATTTAGAATAGGTGTTGAGAGAGGAAGAGGTGAAGAGGAAGATGTTTGGCATTAAAACGGAGAGTGTAAAACATGACATGAGAGCTTGTGGTCTCCTCGCGCTGCTCTCCTGGGACGTCTAACAGACGACGGCCTGCAAATAAACATTTCAGTAAAGAATGCACTCCATTTTCAGAAATAAATGCTGATGCGTACAGAGCCGAATCCCATGCGGAGTGTTTTTCACCAAGATCATCACACACGCCCCTACGTAATTGGACAATTTACTACAAAATGAAGAAATCACTTGCTTGTTGTAGTGCTCTCTAAATACATGTCAAAATCCAGCTTAAGAATGTTGGTTTGTGACTCATCCTAGACGGTTATTAGCAGTATTACTTGTTATATATAGCTGAAACATTGCTATATTCCAGATTAGAGGGACTTTACTAACCCTCTGGCCATCCAAGATGCAAGGTGAATGTTTTTCTTCTACAGTAGAACCTTAAAGATTATTTTATTAGTTGAAACTGTGGTACTTAAACCTTCATAAATTCAGTCAGTGACTAAAAAAACCCAACTAATCAAATACATTGAGTTTTAAAGTACCAGTCACCACAGTGTCAGTTAAAAATGGTCTTTAATGTTCTTCTGAAGAAAAACGACATGTTTGAAGACTTGTGAGTCGATAAATTATAGCAAATTGTATATCTTTTTGGTGAACTATCCATTCACTTGTAAAGATTTTCAATGGGTTTACTGCAAATTAAACAAACAAACAACACTGTTTGTGTTTTGCTACAATACAACAGTTTAAAATAGTATTTATAGTCAGTGTTGGGGAGGTTACTTTGGAAATGTAATAGATTACAGATTACAAATGACCCTATTTATGTAATGTAATAAGTAGTGTACCTTTTCAATTACTTTGTAAAAATGAAGTAACTGATTACATCTGATTATTTTTTGATTACTTTTAAGTTTCTAATGGAGATTTTTAACTAAATCATTTTTTAAGCATTTATACCAAGCAGCTGCGAGCTTACAGTAGTTCTGTTTACTGTTAGAATTTCAAAATCTTTTATCACTTGAATTAAGATTATATTAGTTTAATTTTAAAGTACAGCCACCACAAAACCAGACCTTATTACAAAAAAAGTGTTTACTGTTGTTAAAAAAAATCTAAATTTTAGTTAATGTTTCAACTGTCAATGAAAAATATGAGGCATAATTGTTCAGTTCAGTTATTTACTGTAAATAATATGCTGTACCAAGCAGAAACAAATGATAGTATATAACAGCAAAACTAAAAATCCAATAAAACCAGGTGATACACATTTAAAATACAATAGTAATTTAAAGTAAAGGGAAATATTTAGGAATAAGCATTATATTGTATATATATTTACAACTCATTAATAAATTACACTACATAATGTAGTATTCTTAGTAAATATCATGAACAAATAGTAATTCCATAGTATGCTTCAGCCTTTACTACAGTAAACTAAATACAGTTGAAGTCAGAATTATTAGCCCCCCTTTGAATTTATTTTTCTTTTTAAAATATTTCCCAAATTATGGTTAACAGAGCAAGGAAATGTTTACAGTATGTCTGATAATATTTTTTCGTCTGGAGAAAGTTTTATTTGTTTTATTTCGGCTAGAATAAAAGCAGCTTTTAATTTTTTAATTTAGGCAAATTTCTCGTGTTAGCCTAATTGGTTGGAGACGTCACCGACCAGAGTAAGAGGTGGCAGTAACGCACCAAAAAGTTCTGCTCTGTGAATGTCAGTGCCATCACTTATTGATCCACGATCGGTAAATGTAGCTTGTGTGGATGCTACTGCACTACTTGATTTATAAATAGCTTCGCTACTGAAAAGCTTTTTGATTTAAAAAGTTGCGACGCTCCCACCACACTACTGAGAAATGTAGTTAAGCTAGTAGCGTCACTACTTGTAGCGACGCTACTACCCAACCCTGTTAATGTGATAAAAATGCTTTGGCCAGTGGAGTCGGTTGGTACCCTGAATTTTAAATTTCCAGCAATGAAATGCATTTTATCACTCGCCATGGTGGAAGCTCTCAGAATGATTCTAGTAGCCTAATGCTTTCAGCAGCAAAGAGGATTAATGTAATTGGTAGATGTGGTGCGCTGCAAATTCAAACCTGCAAACCAATCAAAAGCATCAGAATAGCACCGCTGCACATCAAAAACAGGCAAAGCAACAGATTAATATTATTCAACATATTCCAGATTTTTAAAGATTTTTTTTTGATGTAACCCCATTTGTAATCTTTAACATTGTCATAAGTAACTGTAATTTAGTTTCACATTTTTTTCTCAGTAACTGTAAAAAGTTACTGTTACATTTATATTGTAATTAAATTACACAACAGTGTTACGTGTAACTAGTTACTCCCCAACACTGTCTGTAGTACAACTCTACAAATTGTAATCAATTTGCTATGCTTAAGCCTACTACAGATTTGCTATATTCAACCCATTGTTAATTTTCATGACAGTATAAATATATTGATCTAAAACTCCTTGTTTATTGCTAGTCCAAGATAGCCTACCAGCTAAAAACACATTGGATTAGCTAGCATGCCATTCTGACCCACAAGAAATCAGTTGTCACACTGTAAAACACAGCTAACAGCTAATGATAGATTCTCCAGCAGCTAAGCTAACAGTAAACAGATGCTAATGGAAAGTTTTGGAATTAGCGCTGTGTTCTTTGTGGTGTCAGATGGAAGTGAAATATTTCTGCCGTTTGCACAAATAGCATTAAATATCAGAAATAACAGTTCACTTCAGCACAGCTACAAGCATTCAGTTGAGCAATACTGAATGTTGTCATGTTAGCATGAAGTGTGAGGCGGCGCTAATTAGCTTGTGCCTTACTCATGGTGATAGTGACAAGATACAGAGCTCCTGCTCTCTCTCACTCTCTCGCTCTGAATTCAAAGAATTCCCTCTAATGCTGATTTAAAAGTTCATGAATGTGAAAACTCTTGCTTTAGCTGTTGGCACCATGACAGTTTGACACCTTGTCTTGTTACTAACTAAATCCAACCTTAATACTAATTAGGGACTATTTCTCTGTACACTTTGATTTAATGAACAGCCTTACTTATGAAGGCATAATTCCCTTTAATAAATAGTAGCTGGCACTTTGCTATAAGAGTTTAAATATAATATAATATAATATAATATAATATAATATAATATAATATAATATAATATAATATAATATAATATAATATAATATAATATAATGGTGGAAGGGCATCCGCTGCATAAAACAAATGCTAGATAAGTTGGCAGTTCATTCCGCTGTGGTGACCCCAGATTAATAAAAAGACTAAGCCGAAAAGAATATGAATGAATTAATAATATAATTTAATACTACAAAGTTACATGTCCAAAATAAACATACCATGGTTTGTATACATTTTTGGATGTACCTACCACATATTTATAAAGAAAAATCATAAAAATGTAAATACATAATTCTAATTCACTAAATAATACATTTCTCATTTTTTTTCTGACACATTTCTTATTAAAAGCCTTCAGGAGACCACTGGGAATAGCAAACCACGCTAAAAAGCAACTACAGAAATAGTTCTTTGAAGTAAAATACATCATTTGAAGTTTTAGTAACTATATACTGAAAGCCTTGGAATGCATAAACCAGAGACATTTGAAGTGTTATGAATAGTTTAGTTTAAAAACAACATGCAATTATAATTTCATCCCAGTTTATTTAAAACAGTTAAACAGGATATTCACTTCCACTTTCAGAATCATGTGATTCTTCAGAAAACATTTGTGCTGTTTGTTTATTTATTTTTGTGTAGAAATTAGGATACCTATATTTAGAATTCTTTGTAAAATATTATAAAGATTTGTTTGTTATAATTGTTTTTGTACACAATGTAAAAATCTAGTGTTAAGTCTGACCACCTAAACATATTGCAAAATTAAATTATTCTTTTCTTTTGTGTGAAAATGTTGAAAATGAAATTGTGATTCCATAAAATACAATCACTGGCCACTTTATTAGGTACACCTGCAAATTTCTAATCAGCCAATCACATGGCAGAAACTCAATGCGTTTAGGCATGTAGACATGGTCAAGATGATCTGCTGCAGTTCGAACCGAGCATCAAAAGGAGGAAGAAAGGTGATTTAAGTGACTTTGAACATGACATGGTTGTTGGTGCCAGACGGGCTGGTCTGAGTATTTCAGAAACTGCTAATTTACTGGGATTTTCACGCACAACCATCACAATGGTTTACAGAGAATGGGCTGAAAAAGAAAAAATATCCAGTGAGCGGCAGTTCTGAGGGCGAAATGCCTTGTTGATGCCAGAGGTCAGAGGAGAATGGCCAGACTGGTTTGAGCTGATAGAAAGGCAACAATAACACAAATAACCCGCACAACAGCAGCAGAAGACCACACTGGGTGCCATTCTTGTCAGCAAAGTACAGGAGACTGAGGCTACAGTTTGCACAGGCTCATGCAAAATTGGACAATAAAAGATATGATCTCAATATGGACCAAAATCTCTGAGGAATATTTCTAGTACTTTGTTGAATCTATGCCATGAAGGATTAAGGCACTTTGGAGTTTCAAAGCCCTGGTCCTCATTCACCTTAGATATATGCAAAAACAAACAGATATTATTTTTAAAAAATTAACCTTCCATCAACACATTAGTTTTGTACAACAAAAGTCTTAGTATACTTTAACACTAAAGAATTTTCATTTTTACCTTATCTTACCTCTCCTTATGTCACTACTAAAGAAGAACAGGTTAAAAAGATTGTCAGAGGAAACACAAAAAGAAAGACAGAAGGACAGAGAAAGAGAGAGTGTGGCTTAACCCCAGCTGAAATGCTTTCTTCTTGCGTTTCGCATAAACACAGCTTCTCTCTCTTTGCTCGGCCCACTCATATGTTTCTATTTAAGGCTTGGAGAGCAGTCTACCCTGATTGGCGTTTCTCTCTCTCTCTTTCAACCAGATGAGAGGAGGGACAGAGTAAGAGAGAGAATTCAAGTGAAAAATGAGAAAGGGAGGGTAAGAGAAAGAGGGAGGGAGGCCTGTTCTTGCTCTCCTGTTGAAGAAAAACTTTCTATCCCTCCACTCACGAGTCACGTCTCCTACAGTAAACAGCTCTCTTTTTTTCCCTTCCTCCCCATTTCCTCCTGAAAACCTTCACTGTATTATGGAGACCCGGCATCACCAAGACCCTTCCGAGCGCTCGAGTCCCTGAAGGAACTTTACCTCGCCTTGCTTTTTTTGAAATTGTCCGTTTCCCTCATTCAAATGCACGTCCAGCGAGGGCGAAGGTTCATCTAAATGGCCTGGCTTTGCGGAGCATGCAGGAGTCTGAGTTACGCTAGGTTGCGGAGTGCGGATGGCGGTGTACCGGGGTCAAGCCGCGGGTCGCTGGCAGGGCAGGGTTGGCGGGGGGAGCGCGGGGATGGCGGGACGATGGCTGACAGCTTGTTTCTTCCCCTTGCCGGCAGGACTGGACAGCAGTGAGCCCATGGTGCTGGAGCAGTACGTTGTGGTGGCCAACTACGAGAGGCAGGAAAACTCGGAGATCAGTCTGAAGGCTGGAGAAACGGTGGACGTCATTGAGAAGAGCGAAAGCGGTGAGTCCCTAATACACACACACAGGAGCTAATTGGCTTACCACGTGGTGTTTATTGGTGGAAGCTTGTGTATACACAAACCACAAGCATTCAGAGTCGCCTGCACTCATGAATGCTTTCAGACGCTGTTCTGATGCACACACACAAACACACATGAACCAGCTAATCAAGCTGTTTCTAGGTATACAAACATCCAGGAAGGTGTGTTAAACAAAGTTGGAGCTAAACTATGCAGGACACCAGCCCTCTAAGAGTTTGGACACCCCTGCTTCAGGGTATACTTTTGCACCTTTAACATATCATATTTGTACTTTTTAGGTATTGATATGTACCTGTAAGGACTTGTTACGAACAAAAATGTCCCCAGTGACAGATTTTTGTACCTTTATTTCTGAGAGTACACTTCTTCTTTGATCTATAACTCCTCCTATGGTGTTTGTCCTTAAGATCCCCTGATTCCCTCTTCTGACATCCCCTCTCACAATGTAAATCTACTGTCTGGCTCCACCTGGAGGTGTCGTATGACCAGTTTTTTTGGCGGTTGGTCGGACAGAACCCCCTCCTCACCTCTGGGATGGAGGCCAGATTGATGTGGAATGTCCATGAGATAGGCATGAGAAGTTTGTGGGTTGAAACATGTGCTAATGGATAAGAGTCACCATTGTGGAGATTAATAACAACAAGGAAAAGCAGCCTTGAGTGTTGTTTTTGTGCCTTTGGTTTCTGTTTTCCCAGATCAATGATCTTGCTAATGCTGTAAATGTTCAAGCTGTGTGCAAACCTTTTATGCTAACATATCTCATACCTTTGCACAGTAGAAGTTGAACATTGACTCTACTGATGTTATGAACTTTATTTCATGTCACACTTGCTGAACTCTTGAAAGTAGCATTGCTCATCCAGAGGGCTAGCAATGATACGCTTTCAAGAGCTACAGTAGCATCCTACGGTTGAAAGTGTATACAAATGTTAGTGTGAGTTAATGGGAGTCATTATATTATCTTGAAATCATGAGGAAGAGGGTGGGGAGGATTAGTAGTAGTTGTCAGGAGTTATCAAGATGAGCAAATATCCAGTAAACCCATTGGAACTCACTGATAATAGAGCTTGACCCTCTGGTATCAAACATAATCCTTTGTCTAAACTAGTCTAGACTATGTCTAAACCAATCTTATGGGCATTCACTGTGAGACATTGATATTGGAAGTCTTTTTTCTTCATTAAAACTATTTAAACATACCAGCAAATTCTAGCTACATTAAATGTGAAAGATGTCGATTGTAAATAGTTTGTCATTTTTGTCAGTATGCCACATTCAGTGTAGACAGAAAACCATGCAACAGGAGCTTAAACTGATGAGGTTGATGAACTTGACAAAACCGACGAATTTTACATGACACAGAAGTGATAATCAAAACCAAACCAATGTTTGGTAACGGCTCCGCCTTCTTTTGCACCAGTTCATTTGCATTTATCAACACGTTTTCATTGTGAAAACGCACTCCTATATACATCACTGGAGAGCATAGATTATGTAGACAGAGCTACGTATGGCTCCATTTCATCTTTAAAATGAATGATTACTTACCTCCATGTGGACGGCTTTTCCGCTGTTACCAGTTTGCCCAGTGGCTCACCTCGTATGTCAGTGGATTTGAGACGCAGAGAGTAGTTGACCACAACAATGTGGTTCAAGTCTGGTGAAGAATGGTTCCAGAAAGCAGGCAAAACAAAAACAAAAGGCAAAAAATTAAATAAACAAGTAAATAACAGGGTGAGAATGTGGTAAAATCTGAAAATAAGATTTTCAGGTAAAAATCTGATTGTCATGAGGGCTTTTCTTTTTCTGTATTGCTTCTGAACACTCTCGGTTTTTAGGGAAGGATGTGGGCCGGCTAATTGATACTTTTGAAAACACTATTGGTTGGGTTTAGAGAAGGGGGTGTTTGGCGGGAATTGATCGGTCAGTCAGTCAGTCGACAGCGGCCTCTGGTGGATTTACGCGAGAACGGCAGGCGTGAATAGCACTCGTGTGAGAAATTTGAGATCTGAAAAAGTGTACACAGCAACCTCTTGTGGATTTGCGCAAACAAAAACACATTTACACCTATTTCCCACTCTCCAGAAATGTATACAGGGGTACATATCAATAATGAGTCTGAGTTGGCATTTAAAGAGACACACATAGTGAGAGTGATTTAAAATTTGTGTAATTTTCAGTGATTATAATTAAATTTTTTCAGTATTACAAGTGAAAGCTAATATTTTCAGATTTTTTAAAAAAAGTTATTACTAATTAACCTTAGTATTTTAAAAAAAAGTGAATGGAACATCATAACTGTGCAGCGAATCACTCGCTAGTTATCAATACAGCACACATCTGGATGTGAAAACTGGAACCTTCTACTTTGACTAAGCAAAACAGCAAGACCCCATCTAACAAAAGTAGGAAACATCAGAAATATCAGGATCAATTGATAAAGTATTTAGGACACATTCAGTCAGAATGCATCTTTGAAACGCAGCGCTCAGGAACAGTTTAAAACTGTTGTCACGTCAACTTGCTGCAGTAAACAAAGCCAATAACGCTTGCCCGCCTACACGCTCTTCTTATTGGCCCACTGCTTTAGAACTGAACGCAAATGGATTGGTTAAAATCAGCTGTCAATCACTCAGTCAACGCCTTCTGCCTTCAGATAACAGGAGCGACATCTGTGAAAATGTAAAGCGCAGAAGATGAGAATGAAAACAACACTGTCAGATTTAGTTTTAGAAGCCGCCTAAATGGCACATTGATTACTGATCATCTGATGAACGTTAATCCACCATTTACATTTTTCGAAGAGTGGATAAAAGACTTCCAGTGGCTTCAAGTCCGCTAAGAAAATAGCTAAAGCATTCACTGTAAAGTCTGTGGGACGGAATCTTCAGGTAACTGTTTGCCACATCTACACATTTTAAGCACGAGAGGTTCTGTTTAATCCTTCATTTAATCACTGGATGCTGTCAGCCGTGCAAGTGGCAGCTATATGTAAAAGTTAACATTATGTAACATAAATCGCAAAAGGGCTTGCACTGACTAAGATTAAACTAATTTTGCAGCTCATGAAAAGACCGGTATTGCTATTAAAATGATGTATAGAAATAAGAAGGTATATGTCAAAAGCATCTGTGCCATTTCAAACACCACCCGTGAGAACACAGCTCAGTTATCATTAACAGATTCATTCATGTCAAACAGTGTGTTTAGGGCTGGTGAGCGGTCCGTCCATGTATCTTTTGGTCACTCAATTATGTAATAAAAATGTATTTTCTTGTAATAAAGGGATTTCGTTTAGACATATTTTCCTCACGCATGCATATATATTTTTTGCTTGTTAGTTTTGATTAGTGCTGATTTTAAATGCAATAAATATGTTTATAAAACTTGTAGTAACAGTGCTCATAATTGGTGGGTGCGACTAAATTTTAGCTGGTGCGCCTCTATTTTTAAAGTTAGGAGCACCAGTGTTACCAAGCAAAAATGTTAATTTCGAGCCCTGTAATGTATAGTAAATATAGTTAAAATATTGTGAACAGCTTAAAAGAAGTTATTTTTATTGTTTGGATATGCCTTGGTTGTGGGGGGTCGCAAGTTCTTGACAATCTTACATTGGGGGTCGCTGGCTGAAAAGTTTGAGAACCACTGCTCTAAATAGTGTGAATATTTTCAGCTGACGCTTTACAGAAACATTATGGGGACACTTATATTTCATCTTGTAAAAAGAGCATAATAGTTCCTTTTTAATAATAACAAAAGAGATTCTTCCTCAGGATGTGGATGTCCTTGAGTAAGAAACTCTTGGCTTCCTTGGCCACAGTTAAACTCCAGCTGTTTTACAGTGCAAGCAAAGCGTGACATCTTCGCTTGAGTCGAGAAAAGATGTACCACGCAAGGCCACAGGATTAATGAGTTGGAAACAGAAGCAGAGAGAGTCTAAATGGGAAAAACAAACAGAATATAAACAGAATCATCTGCAAGAATGTATCTTTGAGCTGTTAAGAGCAAACAAATGGTGACTGAATTGTTCTTTTTAAAAGGATAGTCCATACAAAATGAACATTTTCTCAAGTCGTTCTAAACCTTTATGAATTTCTTTCTTCTGTTGAGCACAAAACAAGATATTCTGAAGAATGTTGGGAAAAAGCAGCCGTAGTAGGAATAAAAAACACAATGGAAGTCAGTTGACATTCATTAGTATATCTTCCTTTGTGTTCAACAGAAGAGAGACACTCAACCAGCTTTGGAACAAGTGGATGGTGAGTAAATGATAGCAGAATGTTCATTTTTGGGTGAACTATCCCTTTAAGTGAACCGTCGCTTTAAATCTGCAACCTATAAGCCAACTCCTGGAGTGAACTGTCTGTCCTTCGTTGACTCCAGAATTCCTCAGATGTTCAAAGCGTTTATTGAAATTGAAGATGTGCAGCATCAGCTTGATATCGCGGCCGTTCCTCCAACATCCAATCTCTTAAACAGATTTCTATGTTTTGTACTATATTATTACATGACTGTTCAAGTGTAATTCAGAGTATATTTTTTACCATTGGATATCATTCAAACCAATTTTTTAATGTGGCAAAGCTGCCTTCATAAGAAGTGATTGGCAGAAACAGGGCTGCTCTGGCTTCCCTCTCTAGGTCATGGAGAGGAAACGATGGAAAAATCCCCCTTGTCCTTAGTTTCATTACAGGCTAATGGATCCAGCAGAGTCTTACAGAGCGTTTACAGTGTCACAAATCCCAAACCAATACCAGCAGAAAGCGTTCAAACGTTTTTGTTGCATGTCTGTGATATAGATAGCACAGTCAAGAGTTTATAAATCAGCGTGCTGTTTTTATCATTATTTTTGCAACTCTTCTATGTAACAAAATAAATACAAGAATTATTAGTGAAACTGGTCAGTGGCATTTGATTCCAGTGAGGTTAAACCTGACATGCCAACCTTCTGACATGTTGTCAGATATCTGCTTCAATATATGCTGTTGTCTCACATGTTGTTTTTTCCTTCCATTATTGATTATATGGTTTAAGTTACTGTAAATGCACATTTAAAACACAGATTAGCCATCCGTCGATCTTTTTTCTTTTTCAGTAAACTGTATTTCCTCCTTTATTATTAAGGAGATACTTGAATAACACTACTGGACAAAAGGCTTGTCGTTGATCCCGGTAGCAAGACAAGACAAGACTTTTGTGAGGTCGTGTAGATACATGACATGTGAAATATATAGTATCATTTGCTGGTTTTAATCATACAGAATAATAATGGAATAAAGTTATGTAAACAACCATAACATTACCCTTATCCCAACCCAAATCAACCCCACAAACAAAAAAGAAAAATATAATTAATAATGAAAAAAAATTAAAAAGGGGTCTCGAAATCACAGGGTTCCACAATTTATAAAACAAGTTGTCACTAATTAAGTAAGTATTTAATATTTTCCAAATGTAAAAAGAAGCATTTAGGTCTTTCAACCAAGACATTTGCAGATTTCCAATTTAGCAATATTTTCCTTCTGGCTAACAGTGAGGCGAAAATGATAATGATAAACCAAAAATTGCAATTACTGGGCAAGGTTTCACAGAAATTTTAAAGGTACCATAAAGTGCTAATTTGGTTCTAAAAGCTAGATTGTTTGCACAGGTTTATTTTCAACATTTTTTCATACAGACTATTTACTGCATTCAGCTCCATGAACGATTTAAATGATATATTTTAGTGAATAACCTAAATATTAACTCAAATAGCTCAAGTCTTACAACCTCGTAATAAAATAATTAATAATTAAAATAATCCTGCCACCCTAAAGGTTTCTTAACAAATTAGAGTAATCTTAACAAGTTAAAGAACTATTTTATTAAATAATTATTAAATTATTTATATGATCATAAAATATATATATATTTTTTCTTTCAAGCCATTTATGCACAAATTTTAAAAGTGACTTTGATGTACTTTGCTCTTTCTGGAAAATTTCTACTTAAAGTGTAGCTCATTAATTTTGGCCCTTTTGTTCAATCTTTTTGGATTAGTACTTTTTAAAAATGCTTTCATCATCCAAAATAATCTTAATTATTGTTTAAGACTTTAAGAGTTTTACACTATATTGTATATATTGAAAAGTTTTATGTCTATAAATGTAATTTAAACCCCTTTTTAGCATATTCAAACAAGAAGTATTAGCCTAAAGAGGGATGTTTAAACTCCTAGATTTTGTGCTTATTGCTTTGTATTTAATAGGCCTATTTGTTTTTGTTTATATTACCCCCTCATTTCCTCTTATTTCTCTAATGTGTTTGTTATTTATTTAATTCATAATTTCCTTGTTTTTTTTAAATGAACTATAGTTTGTAGAGACTGTATTCTGTTTTATTTGTAATGTAAATCTTTTGTTGTTGTAAATAAAAAAAGAAAAAGAAATAAATGATGACGATGGCATGTGATTGGTCATCATGACTGCCGCAACTTTGAGCCCCGAAGTGTCCGGCTTGCCGGCTCCATTTTCAACTCTGCCCCCGCCTGCGCTCGGCTAATCTTGTTGATCACTGGCTGCAGCCGTGGTTCAAGTCAAACGCACCTAATCTCAATCAAAACACGAAGAGAGGATGGGACTTTATAAAACAGCCAATAGCGTTTTGCTTTATCACTGCTCTGCCAATGAGAGTGGTTGAGCTCAAGCACATCAAATGTGAAGATCTTGAAGCGACGGGGCATGTTAGACGCTAGAGAGCATTTGATTCGTTAAGATTTGATGAGAAACTGAAGTATGAGGTGACGTTGAAAAAAAATGTTAAACCA
This sequence comes from Danio aesculapii, assembly GCF_903798145.1. Classification (NCBI taxonomy): domain Eukaryota; kingdom Metazoa; phylum Chordata; class Actinopteri; order Cypriniformes; family Danionidae; genus Danio; species Danio aesculapii. Next base: position 13,296,869 of record NC_079435.1, on the reverse strand, counting down.
TTTAGGCAGAAGTGACAAAGCTTTACATGTTTATATCAGTTTTGTGTCTTCTAAATGTGAATTTTGTCACGGTTTTGGTGTGCACTAGCTTTTAGATATCCTAAAAACTAACAATACTGATAATAGCATCCAAAAACTTTATTTTAATTTCATGGGACCTTTAAGAGCTTTTGAAAGTGTGTCAAAAGAAAGAAGACCAGAAGGAATTCAATTTAGGGCAGGTGTAAAATGTGTGAGTATGTTGACAAAGCAGCTATTCCCAACATAGAGCATCTATTTGTGCTTGTTTAAACCGAAAAAGGTTTAAACAAGCACAAATACATGCAGAAGTGAACTGTATTTCTGTCTAAAAGTCTAAAAAACTGTCTAAAAGGAGCAGTACTCAGATCTGGAATTTTAAACATATGATTGGTGATTAATCTAAAGAAACATAGATTATTCCATATTTTATATGCCCTACTTCAACGCGCTGCAGTGAACAATGCCCTACTATGAAAATTGCTCTGTGCCATCAATATTATGAGGTTTCCTCCCATCCTCTCGCTTCTCTCTCCCATGGGTCCATTTATTCAGCCGGTAACCCCCGCTTACTGAAACTGAATCAATAGAGAGCTGCTCGTGGTCCCGGGTAGGCTGGTTTGTCTTGGCCTCCCTCCCATTAGAGATCAGGTCTGCAGAGACTAAGCAGATCATGGACCAAAGGGCTTCACGGGGTTCTAGACTTTTTAGGGGTCACTATTGTTTAATCAAATAAGGTCACTGAAATGATATTCTTGATATTATGACGGCCACTAAGCTGAAAAGACTGTCTGGTGTTAACGATTTAGAAAACTGACTCATCAATACTTTTAATTCTATTATTGATTAGTAAGGAAAATGAGTTTCTGAGGAGTAGAGGAGTAGATGAGTAGAGGACCTGCGGTTGCTTGCTTCCAAACTTGTTTGACTTTCTTTGTTCTGCAGAACACAAAAATATATTCATTCATTCATTTTCCTTCTGATTAGTCCCTTATTTGTCAGGGGTTGCCACAGTGGAATGAACTGCCAAATATTCTGGCATATGTTTTACACAACGAATGCCCTTCCATCCACAACCCAGTACTTGGAAACATCCATACACACTCACATTCTCACACACACACTCATACACTATGGCCGGTTACTTCCGGGTGCTCTGGTTTCAGTCTAAAGACATGCGCTATAGGTGAATTGGGTAAGCTTAATTGTCCGTAGTGTATGTGTGTGAATGACTGTGTATGGGTGTTTTCTAAGTGATGGGTTGCAGGTGGAAGGGCATCCGCTGCATAAAACATATGCTGAATAAGTTGGTGGATCATTCTGCTGTGGTGACCCCTGATTAATAAAGGGACTAAGTCGAAAAGAAAACGAATAAATGAAGATTTTTACTACATATAAAGATGCATTATATACATATTAACTTGCTATATTTCCTTCATTATAATGAATCCTTTATATAAATTAAACCTGTCCAATTTAGATGGTTTATATTTCTCTGAAAAAAGTTTCAGCAAAGCCAGCAAATGAGTATCTGCTATATTGACTCTGTTAGATAAATAATGACTGATCATCTATGATGACTGATAGAAAACTGTTCAGTGTATTATATTAAATGGCGATCGTAAACAGCGTTCCTCATTCGCCCGTCTTGATCGTAATATTTGTGAAATAGTATACACTATTGTCTATTGTGTACACTATTTATAACTATATATATATATATATATATATATATATATATATATATATATATATATATATATATATATTGATAATGAGGTCAGAGAAGACATTAATAACAATAACATTCCCCGTAACCATATACGGTTCACCCCTGCTTAGATTGTGTGTTTTGGATTGTGTGTCCTGAAACATGTGTGGGTCTACAGGCCAGCAGCTGGATATTATTGTGTGTATGAGCATTTGAGTAGTTGTCATGTGATGTGCGTTTGACCAAAAAGCTTTTATTTTCAAGTGTAGTTATTTCATTTAAAAGTACAGATGTCAAGCTTTATGTGGATATATTTATTATTAAATATACAGTTGAAGTCAGAATTATTAGCCCCCCTGTTTATTTTTTCTCCAATTTCTGTTTCTGTTTACATTTCTAAACATAATAGTTTTAATAACTCATTTCTAAAACTGATTTATTTTATCTTTGCCATGATGACAGTAAATAATATTTGACTAGATATTTTTCAAGACACTTCTATACAGCTTAAAGTGACATTTAAAGGCTTAACTAGGTTAATTAGGTTAACTAGGCAGGTTAGGGTAATTAGGAAAGTTATTGTATAATGATTGTTTGTTCTGTAGACTATCGAAAACAAATATAGCTTAAACGGGCTTATAATTTTGACCTTAAAATGTTTTTTAAAAAATTAAAAACTGCTTTTATTCTAGCCGAAATAAAACACATTATGACTTTCTCCAGAAGAAAAAATATTATCAGACATACTGTGGAAATGTCCCTGCTCTGTTAAAAAACATTTGGGAAATATTTAAAAAAGAAAAAAAAATCAAAGGGGGCTAACAATTCTGACCTCAACTGTGTATGAAGCAAGTATTCGCTGAGATTTCAGTGTGCTTGGAGGCCACAAAAACTGTCGTAAAAGCACACGTCTGGTCCGAACTTCTCCCCCGGAGAAACATCAGTCTGTATGGATCAATGATTGGCTCCTGTGCTAGTAGGCAGGGCTTCATTCGCCCTATTGACCGTTAGACTTGTCCCCATTCAAAACTATACGAGTGACACGTCTTGTGTATTCTATAGTCTTTAGTTGTGCCCAAATAAGCAGATTACAGTTGAAATTGTAGTTTCCATACACACTTTCCCACTCACATATAACGAGACTGTATTGAGTGCTTCCGTAAGAGTGAAATCTGAATATACAAGAGATGTATTTGAACTCACGCCAGGTAGGAATGCGCTTCGGCTGACCTTGTGATGGGAAACTGAAATCTCATGTTAATTGATTCACATTGTTTATTCTTCAAGATCATTTTCTCACTGTTTGCTTTTCTCAACATTTCATGCCAGCTTCCTGAAATAACATCGCTCTCAATTCTATGAACCAGTCTAGGAAAACAAGTCCAGGAAAGAAATAACATGTATATGCTGATCTAAGACCAGCTGTTCCTGAACAAATCACAACCGCTGGAGCTCTTGAAATGAAAACCGTAACAGTGATCTCAGATCATTGTGAAGTAGCGGACGACATCATCAGCCTTTGAAGTTCAGACCAAAGAAAGCCCCCTTTGCTGCCTCGGCTTTGTCAGATTACACAGACCCATTTTGGTGCCGAGCCCAAAACCTGATACTCACAGCTTTTCAGGAAAGAACTTGAGTGTGACCGAATGTATGCCAGACGCTCCACTAGCCTGGATTTTGGGGAACGTCAGTTGAAATATCCTTTCAGCTCTGTTAGATGAGTAATGTTTGATTGTAGGCAGTTATGTGGATAGATAAGTTGCTGGTTGAAATGAGTCGGACAGAAATCGCGTTTGGCATTCCAAGTGCATATGTCAAAGAAAGGCATGTTATTATTACTGAATGAAAGAGTGATTTTCTACTCTAAACTGAGTAGTGCCTTTCCTAAACATAATGCAAGTGAGTGATTATAACACTCTGCACTACCCTTGGGAAGCTTGGGGACAGTGAGATATTTTAAAGGCATTGTTCTCCCACAAAAATTTGCAGTTTATTTACTTGCCTTTGGCCGAAGAATTGGTCGTGCCCAACTGAGCCTAATTTTTTTTCTTTCACTTTCGTCAATTGGTTAAGTTTGTTCCTTGCCATTGTCGCCACTGGCTTGCTTGGTTTAAACTTTGGAGCTGTGCATCGTTGGATTTGTTCTTCAGTGTTTGGGCTTTCAGCAGTTACATTTACATTTATTACACTGAACTAAACAAAACTGGACTGAAGCACTTTCAATTTACTACATATGTTAAGCGATCTAAATAGTAAAAGCGCAATAGAAATAAAGATGAATTAAATTGAATTAAGATCCTGATATTCTCCAAGTGAAAATGAAGAATGTACTGAAATGACGTCATTTCAGCCAAACTTCGTTTTGAGGTTGTTCCGCAGTTCGAAACTGCTCACCAAAGCATTTTGACTCCCAAACACATTTGAGTCTGTGGCGATTACGCAATTGGTTAGTGTGTTCTGGAACTCCGCCTTCTTTTGGGTTGTTTCACTGAAAACAAATCGAAACAAAAACACGCAAACAAAATCAAACAGAACATCATGGCGAAAGATCACGATAGGCAATTCAAGCTCGGGATAGCCAAATTAACGTCTGACGTTTGGACGCATTTTATTTTTAAAGGCAAGGATGGTAAAGATGAGATTGATGGAACCACTGTTGTTTGCAAGACATGATTAGAAACAACATAACCCACTATATTCAGTGTAACACTACAATAAATGTGGCATTTAAAAGAAATATCGATAACTGATATAGAATAGAATCAAAATAAATTCAAATCACATGGAAATCATATAAATGTAATAGAATTAAATTACCAAACTGCACTTAAAAATTGACTATCGCTGCTTGTGTTTAGTTGAAAAAACTAAATTATTTTTATGATAACTTAACTGTTTTTCTGTCATGAAAACTCTCGGGATTTAGTATGATAATGAATATGTACATGGCAATGTTGATGTATTTAGTCTTGGGGGTATAGATCTGCTATGTTGCTGCTGCTGCTTTGATTATTATGGCAGAGCAAGTACCGAGACCTGCTACTGCCAGTATATACACAGACATGCTGTCTGAGAACATAACAGACTGCAGACATAATACATCTGTAACCCCCGTAGCAGATCTAAACACAGGTGGAGCTGGGGTGGAGGAGGATCTCAGAAAACGTACCGCAGCTTAACAGCGTAAAATGAAGCGGAGCGTTTAAACTGATGAGTAGCAAGCTCATTGGCTGCCGAGGTGACAGCAACCACGCTCCTCCGCCATTTAGTTAACAGGTGAACAGTCAGTCTGCGTGCATAAGGTTCATGGCAGAAATTTCACTATGTTCAATCTACTTAAATTTGTAAAAATGATGACGCTAACTAAATTTGTGTTGGGGCAGCATTTTTTACTGTGTGGTCATAATTCGTCATATGCAAATTTTATAAATAATTACAAAAAAACACATTCGTAAAGTAAATAACGGCTGAATATTAGAACAGACAGTGTTGGCTACCATATACTGCAAAACTATTCTTGCTGCCATTTTTTAGTTACCAAAATACCAAGTTAACTCTTCTAGAGATCTCAACTTGCACTACCTGACAAAAGCCTTGTCGCTTTTGTTTTAGGAACAACAAATAATAACTTGACTTCTAGTTGAGCATTTGGTATCTGAAGTGGCTTATATGAAAGGCAAAGGCCACTAGATTACGCTTATTTTACCAAAATAAAATATGATCATGCCTTGATTTTTAATTATTTAATTAGGACATGCTCAATAATGTCCATGTCGGGTGACTGGGCTGGCCAATCCTGCAGCATCTTGACCTTCTTTGCTTGAGGGAGTTTTAATGTGAAGTATGAGAAGGAGAGCAATCCTGCTGAAAAATTTGCCCTCTCCTGTGGTTTATAATGTAATGGGCAGCACAAGTGTCTTGATAACTCAGGCTGTTGATGTTGCCATCCACTCTGCAGATCTCTCGCATGCCCCCATACTGAATGTAACCCCAAACCATGACTTTTCCTTTACCAATCTTGACAAATTTCTGTGAGAATCTTGGTTCCATGAGGGTTCCAATAGGTCTTCTGCAGTCTTTGTGATGATTGGGATGCAGTTCAACAGATGATTCAGAAAAATACACCTTCTGGCACGTTTCCAAATGATCAACTAGAAGTCAAGTTATTATTTGTTGCTCTTACAACTGGCATCGACAACAAGTACATCAATCAAACTGACTAAAAATATTAGGTTAACTCCAAAAAGTTAGTCGAAGCCTGATTAAATTGTTCAAATAAGCTAAAGCAACATAAAAATATTTGTTATCTTGACTAATTATTGTTCTTTTTTTTCTTGTGTAGTTCAAAGTGTTTTTTTAAGTGTGTACTTAAAGCAACATGTGAACCAACCCCCCATTTTCCCCTGACCTATTTTAAGCCCTTTTCTCGCTTGCTGTAAAGGCTATGCAGAAAAATAGACACTTACTGTTCTCCTATCTTCATAAACAACACGTTATATCATATGCTTGGTTGTTGTTGCAAATTGTAGTTTGTGTCTGTTTGTATTCATTTCTGTTTGCTGCTTCAGCCCTAAAATAAGAAAGTGAAAGGCATGTGTAGTTTTGCATGTCTGATTCTCTTTCTTCTTCTGGCTGGTTTGGATGGAGGGAATGTGTGGTGAAAACTTCAGCTTTGAAGTTCAGGCCAAACATCTGCCGTCTCTCACTTTCCTCTTTGTCTTTTTCTGTTCAGCCTCTCTTTGCGTCTGGCCTTCTCTTTTCTCTCATTCATTTCAGTTTAATTGCTATATATTTAGATCGTCACAACTGTGTCGCACATGAGCTTAAATTAGTAGGATGAGACCGAATATTCCCGTTTCAGGGGATGAAATGGGTGAAGCCATTCAGTATTGATTGATTAATATGAGTGTTGTGGATGTTGGAGGTTAGGGGCCTGACTGTGAGCTTTATGACATCATCGTTATCAGGCCTTTAGTGCTTAAAATAACTATCAAAGTATTATATGCTGCATGCTGTCTTTGCTAAAAGACTTTCAGGTGAAATCAAAACCAGCTGAGTGTGTGAGAGTTGCACTGAACTGAACAGCTGCAGAAAAAACACTACATGAGCCTAATAGGACAAAAACAGACTGAAAGGAGAGGAAATTGACTTAAAATTGAATCAAATTGACGTTAATATTGAAAACTTTATTTCTTTCTTTCTATTTTAGATGCATCTGTTTCTATTTCAACAATTCATTTTTGTTCTACTGTTTTTATTTGTTTTGGTAATTATTCATTTCATGTTAATTTCCCCCCCATTTTTTTCCATCATTCTACATTTTCTTGTGCATTCGTTTATCAAATAAATTATTTATTTAAATTTTTTTATTTTTTATTTTTTATCTTCTCATGTGTCTAGTTTTTTTTCTTTTGTGCATGCATTTATTATTTTATTGTTCTTTGATATTTTCTATTTATCCATCCACTTAGCTATCCATTTATCCATCTTCATATACATCCACCCATCCATCCATCCACCCACCCATCTATCCATCCATCCACCCACTCACCCACCCATCCGTCCATCCATCCATCTACTTACCCATCCATCCATCCACCCACCCATCCATTCATCCATCCATCCACCCACCCACTCATCCATCCATCCATTCACTCATCCATCCATCCACTTTCCCACCTATCCATCCACCCTTACACCCACCAAACGACCTACCCATCCATCCACAACCACTCACCCACCAACCCATCCATTCACCCACCCACCCATCCATCCATCCACCCAACCATCTGTCCTTCCATCCGTGTATCCAAAGAAAACACTCGCCCACCCATCCATCCATCCACTTTCCCAACCATCCTTCCACACATATACCCACTCAACCACCTATCCATCCATCCATCCATCCATCCATCCATCCATCCATCCATCCACCCATCCATTCATCCATCCATCTACTTACCAACCTATCCATACCCACCCATCCACCCATCCATCCATCCATCCATCCATAAAACCATCCACCCATCCATAAAACCATCTATCCATCAATCCATCCATCCATCTATGCCTTCCTTCTATTTGTAATTCTGTCTTTCACCCACTCATTCATTGTTTTTTTTACATACTTAATTTAATTATTTTATTTGGTGATGATTGAAATTTTTGTGCTACTAGTGGCAGCAAATGGAATTACATACGTAACTACATGTAAGCTGTGTGGTTTCTGAAGAAAATATGAGCAGTGTTTGCTATACCAAACCTTTGGAGTGGGTAGTTTGCACGATTGCAGAAAAAATCTCTTATCTAACCACACACACACACACACACACACACACACACACGGCCTACTGCCCCACCATGTGTATATGAGTAGTCAATGGCACACACATGCAGCTGTCAGAAGAAACGTTTCTCAGAAGCCGATGCGCAGTCCAAGATTTATTAGTCTGTTTTGCAGAAACACCATCTTTCTCAGAAAGGCCCAGATCTTTCGCTTTGAAAAGCAAGCCCACCTGTATCTCAGCTTCTGTTGTGTGTTTTTGTGTAAAAAAGATCATAACGTCCTGAACCGCTGAGGAATTCAGAGGAGTACATTGTTTCTGCATCAAAGATAGACTCCTGTTGTCTGTCTTGAGCTCTGCGTGTCTCTTGTTTTGGTGAAATAACTTGTTTCTGCTCTGTCAAGCAAGAGCGTAGCTTTGAAACTTGGCATAAAGAGCAATATCAATCTGAGCTTTTAAAGAAACACTCCACTTCTTTTACAAGTCACCTAGAGTTAAACAGTAGAATTTTACCATTTTTTGATTCCATTCAGCCAATCTCTGGGTCTGGCAGGAGCACTTTTAGCTTAGCTTAGCATAAATCATTGAATCGGATTAGACCATTAGCATCTCGCTCCAAAAAATAGTTTAAATATTTTTCCCGTTTAAAGCTTGACTCTTCAGTAGTTTCATCTATCTTGCACTAAGACAGATGGAAAAAGAAAACTTGCTATTTTCTAATAGCTAATGGCTAGGAATTACAGTATACTTTGATTATTTTGAGCGAGATGCTAATGGTCTAATCAATTCAATAGCTGCGTCTCAAATGGCACACTATACACTATGCACTCATGCACTATATACTTATGCACTTACACACTGAACAGCACAGTATATGTATGTAGTGTCATCCCAAATGGAGCACTAATGTTTTTTTACTAAGCGTAAATTCAAACCGTTTCCCTGATGACGTTTGACGGTCACCAAATCAGTGAAATAAATGACCAAACTATCAAATAATACCTGCCATGAGTATAACCGCATTCACCATCGGGAGGCGCTATAATCAGTCTCGTAGGAGAATTTTGCTTTCACCATCCAAAATAAATAAAGTAATCCAACATGTGTGCCCGATAGCTCCACCCCTTCCGCTACGTGAGCAAAGCTGCAGTGTGTGCAGAGTGTGTGAAGTGTCCATCATTACACACTTCTGTTTACCGGTTGAACGAGTGCATCATCCGGGTAATTTAAGTGCACTTATTATGTTTAGAGTTTTCAGTGTGAACACACTACTTACACTATTTATACTACAAAATAGCATAGAATAGTGCATAAGTATGCGATTTGGGACGCAGCTAATGATTTATGCTAAGCTAAACTAAAATTGTTCCCTCCAGATCCAGAGACTGGCTGAATGAACTTAGAAATGTTAAACTTCACCTGTTTAACTTTAGGTGACTTGTAAAATGAGATTATCAGTGATTGTCATTCACTGACAGTTGGGCAGGCTCATGCAGTTTTAAAATCTGAATCGGAAGCGGAATAAAACAGTCTCCTCATAAAAGCCGGCGTATCAGCGTGCTGCTACATATAAAACATGATTCGATCCGTGTCTTCTGATTGGTTCTCGGGACATAGTAGCTTTTGTTGTCAAAGGAAAGTGGCGTTTAGCGGGTTTTGTAAAAAAAACTGTAAATAGAAAATGAGGCAAAAACTGTAACTGCAAAAAAGAACCACCCCTTTCACCAGGCTGACTACGGGCCTGACAGTACCTATTGTTTACTGACATCTGTTGATGGAACATGATGGAAATATTTTTGTCACAATTTTATTCTTACATTATAGTTCAGATATGCTAGGTCTGTCACAGTTTTTTTTATCTAAGTATGTGATTTTGGAAGCAGACCATGTGAGTTACTTTTATTTTGTCCATTTTGTTTATGTTGTCCTGGATACATACTGACGCCTACTGGCCTGGATGAAACATACAGTAACAAACATTTTGGTTAACAGTTTTAAAAGATAATAATCTGTATTCTGAAACTGTCCAAGGTGCTTACCAAATTAAAGTGTGTAGTGTTTAACAGTGTGTAGTGTATAACTGGTCATCGCTACTTTCAATAGAGGACCCACCGCATGTATAAAAGAAATTATTTAATTAGGCTACAAATAAGACTAGTCTTCATTTTATGTTTAAGTACATCAATTTAACTGCAAAGGAAAATTTAACTGAAAAGGACCTCAAAAGATGTACTGAGGGCTGTGATGAAACATACCTATAGCATACACACAAGTAGATCAACAGACGCCAGGCGATTCTAATGAAAAGCATCTTTGTGATGGTGAAACTGTGCCATTTTGCATTTGGATTGAATTGGCCCTCTGTGCTTGCCGTAGACGGTTCCTGGTGTGCATAAACAGGGAGACAGTATCTCATTCAAAGGGGTTCAGTCAGGCAGGGTGGTCACAACCTGCTCTCAGCTCTTTTACAAAATCATTAACAAATTCATACCGCTTGTGTGTGTGTGTTTGTGTGTGAGGATGTGCTGTATCAGGGTGGTATACAGTAGATGTCAGTGTGGTCTGTTTGAATCTTACTGTGTGTTTTCTGTATGTAAGCAGTGTTCTGATCTGTTGGCACTCAGATGTTCTGATCTCTGGGATTATTTGAGGTGTAAATCTACATTAGAGGTCAAAAGTCCTTAAGATTTGAAGGAAATCTCTCATGCTGGTCAAGGCTTATTTTGAAGGCAGTAAGTGTCAATTCTAATAGTAGCTTTCAGTTAACTTTTGTAAAACCACACAGGCACAGGACATCAACATGACGGGTTGGGGGTTGGTGTTGCTTTTTGTTTGGAAATGAAAGTCGAGTTGACGCCAAAACCCAATGTTAGGCCGACGTCAATGTCCAGCATCCAACCTTAAATCAACCAAATATTGACATCTAATAATGTTACAGCTTGACGTTGTGTGAATGCTACCACTATGACGTCTATCAGATGTTGGATTTTGGTTGCCAGACCTGATGATTAAATGTCAATGTTTGACGTCAATATGACGTTGGTTTAAGATGTTGGCTTGACGTTGGATTTTGGTCACTTTCAAACACAACCTAAAATCAACCAAATTTTAGCATCTAATATTGTTACAGCTTGACGTTGTGTGGACGTTACCACTATGACATCTATCAGACACTGGGTTTTGGTTGCCATACATGTACATGACGAATAAATGTCAGTAATTGATGTCAATATGATGTTGGTTAAAGATGTTGGCTCGACGTTAGATTTTGGTCACTTTCCAACGCAACCAAAAATTAACCAAATATCAATGTCATTTGACGTTATTCGATGTCAAAAAAACGTCTTTAGACACTGGCTAGACATTGAATTTTCGTCACCTGACATCACAACCTAAATCGAACCTAATATTAACGTCTTATGACATTGTGCCTGCTGGGTAACATCTTTACTGTCACCAATTTAAAATTTATGATAGGTGATATATAAAATTCATATATCACATATATTTTCAAGTGTGGGTGACCGTTTTGGCGTAGGTTTCCTCTGGGTGCTCCGGTTTCCCCCACAGTACTAAGACCTGTGCTATAGGTTAATTGGAAGCTGGAAGGGCATCCGCTGTGTAAAACATATGCTGGATAACTTGGTGGTACATTACGCTGTGGCAAACCCTGTTGAATAAAGGGGCTAAGCCATAGAAAAATAAATGAATGAATTTTCAAGTGTGAACTCAAAATGTGTGGTGAGAGTTAAGGGGTTAAATTAGCTTTTAATTGACATTTTTAAAGCCAATTTTACTTAATATTTCCTAATAGATGAACCCAGGAGTCCTGTACTGTGAATTTGAATGTGTTTTGGTTTAACATTTTCTGTGAAAACCAAAGTTGAACTCTTATCTTGAGCTCTCAAGATCACATATGGTCTGGGTCTCAAAACTTGAAGATGTGGTCCAGATATGAATCTTAGTCTATGGTTTCAGACAAGACCAAAGTCTACACTGAAAAAAATGATGTCTGCAAAACTGTTGTGAACAATTTATATGCATTGAATTTAAACAAATAAATTAAACTGAATAATATTCAACTTAGTTTGTTTGTTTAAATTTAGCTCAAATAAATTGTGTACAATCACTTAAAGTAAAAAAAAAATTAAATCCAAGGAATCATCTTCGAATATTTTTTTTTTCAGTGTATTTCCATTGTACTGAAGATAATAATTATGTCGGCTCGGCATCTTCATCATCGCATAGCATTTTCAAGAATTCCAAGACTGTATTGTTTAAAATGAAAGCCAGAGTAAATTGCAAATTTAAAGTTAATGAATTGAATATGGACTTTAGCTTTGGTTTTAGAGGGTCTAGTAGTGCAAAAGGAAAGTATTTTTCTCTTTTAATATATACTAATATGTAAAGCTGACTTTTCAGCATCATTTTTGTAGCCTTTAGTGTCACATAATTCTTCAGAAATCACTTTAATATGCTTATTCGGTGCTCCAAATGTGCATGTCAGAATATTGTCATCAATTCTGACATTCTCTACTGTCTTTACTGTCACTTTTGCTCAGTTTAATCCATCCAGAAAAAATAAATAAAGGAGAATCAAACTAACCGCAAGCTTTTGAATGATACTGTACATGCATAAGTATTTTTACACATGTGTAACGTATTTTAAAGCATACAGTTCTGACATCATTATTGGAGCGAGCTGCTTGAGAACATTTGCCATTAATCAAAAGACTTGCTTCTGTATGGCTATGATGTCATTATGAGCTGAATTATAGCTGACTGATGACATCACAGTGTTATGAACAGCTTCCCAGCAATACTCTGTTACATGGCAACAGGCTCACTCGGATGGATCGGTTTTTCAGACGGCTTTCAGCCATTGCCGTTCAAATATGTTGGATTTACATTTTATGGTGAACCACATATATAGTTTTATGGTGTTTTCACAACTGCCTTATTTGGTTCGGTTGAATTGAGTTTGTTTTCCCTCTTAGTGCGGTTCCTTTGGGCAGGTGTGAATGTAGCAATTGCACTTGAGTGCGCACCAAAATAGGACCAAAAAACTTTCAAACAAACCCTGGAACTTTTCGTTTGTGGTGAGAACATGACTCGAACTAGAACAGACCCAACTGCAAAAAGTACTACGCCTTTTTGGATTAATCCAGCTTCCATAGTCCGATGCGCTGTGCACTATGTGGGGGAAAAATATTTGTTGACAGCGCTTTAACAGCAATTTTAAACAGAGAAAGAGGGAAAAACATTACCCAATAGATCGTTGTTAATATTTCCAGAAGATGACCATGCTGCAGTTTAGCTAAATTAATTCACGCCTCCTCCTGAAGTAACTTCCGATTCGCCTTCACCGTTTGCAATGAATAAAACAATGTTTTCCTGCCACAGCTGCGCTTCCTTCTCGAAATGTTTAGTTTGTGATGTGCACAAGCTATATAGTATAATATGACCAGGGATACAATCAGCCAGCGCAGTCGTCCCTTCATAGTAAAAAGCGGCATTTTGTGTCTGCCGGTTAGTTTACTTGCGGGAGTTCCATTGGCATTTTCCCACATATTAATTCTGACCAATCGAAAAGCAGTTTAGAAAATACTTTCAATAACATCTGGCCAATGAGTGATGTGGATTTTGTCACATGACTGCATTTTGGTTCTTTTCAACTGGTTCAGACCAAAGCTATCAGTGTGGTGTGAAAAGGACCCAAAAACGGCAAAATGCTACAATGTATAATTTGTTGCCCTTGGTTGGACCAAATGAACCGAACCACAGATGTGAAAGCACCCTTAATCTCAGTGACTGTATTTTAATTGGATCCTTCTTTTTTTTTTTATTCTTCTTGTTTAAGAGTTTGTTTTAAAATCTGAGAATCATCTTTGAGTTACTGTGGAAATGTGGGGCAAAAAACAAAAACAACCTGCCATAATCCACGTTTCAAAAACAAGTCATGATATGACATTTAACGATTTCAACACAACACAAAGGAGCTGAAAGACATCAATAACATTTAACGATGAGGTTATTTTGGCCAAAAATGCACTAGCATTGCACAACGTTGAACATGTCAAACCTTCCTCATGTTTGCCTGTGCATACAAACACTCATCGTGTCCAGACGCTTTGATATTTATGATACTGTGAGGTCTAATTGATCCCAAATGTTACACAGGAAGTCCGTTGGATTCATAAACACATGGCCTGAAGCTAAATAACACCAGAGAGACTGTGTTTGTAAGCACGGCTCAAGCCAAAACATTGCAAGCTCTCATCAGATTATCAATGTTTGTGCATTAGAATTCGTTTGCAGTGCATGGATGTTCAATCTGTAAATAAAGTAACTATCCGTCCAGGTGTTTAAATATACATGTTGTTTTCTATCTGTAGGCTGGTGGTTTGTAAGTACAGCTGAAGAACAGGGCTGGGTTCCTGCCACCTACCTGGACTCTCAGAGCGGCACCAGAGATGATCTGGACCTGGGAACATCTAGATCTGGAGAAGGTACTGTAGGATGCACTGAATAAAATGTATGAAGGGATCTGTCACATTTATTGATCGATTACCATCCAGGACCAAAATATGCATTTGATCATTTAAGATAAACTCTGTATACCGAATATTTTGCTTGTTTGAGAGAGAAGTGGAAGACTAGAAACTGTGAGGGATCTTAGATTGAAGAAGGATGGAAATAAGGGTTCTCATTTATGAAAGTGTTGCCATCATTTATCGTCAAGTATTGTTATCGCGATAATATATATCGCAGATGTGTGGTAAATCACATTTATTTTATACATTGGTTTATCCTCGCTGTTCAAAAAGTTGCTGTTCTGCTATTAGCTAGAGGAACCCAAAGGTGAACCCAATGCTGAAAATACAGTGGGGGAAATAAGTATTGAACACGTTTTTTCATTGGAATAATATTTCTAAAGGAGATGTCGATTTGGAATTGAACCAGATTTTGGTAAGAACAATACAAACATAAAAATAAAACAAAATAAACAAAATCTGAAAATTGAGTTCTGTGTAATAACAATGGAATGACACAAGGACAAAGTACTGAACTACTGAAACAGGTTCAATAATATATATAAGACTGTTTGTGGTGATGGCAGTTTAAAGACACCTCTCATATGGAGAATGAAGTCACATGCATTGCTCAGGTGTGATTTATTTCACCGACTTCAACAAAGTGTAAAAATCTTGATGGTTCTGTGGGTTTCATCTATCAAATCTGATCTTAAATTTGTATTCTCTATTGGATTCAAGTCAGGTGATTGGCTGGGCCATTCTACAGCTTGATTTCCTTTCTCTGAAAGCATTTGAAAGCTTTCTTGGCTGTGTTTGGGATCATTGTCTTGCTGAAATGTCCACCCTGGTTTCATCTTCATCATCCTGATAATGTAGATTTTGGACTGAAGCAGCGAATATACATTTACAATGACAAAGGGCATGCTGAAAAACTACTGAGAGATTTTAGCTGCTCTCTGTGCTTTCTACACCTTCCAATATTCATGTGTTCAATACTTCATTTAATTTTATTACATTGTCAGTGACACCTTTAGAAATAAGTTTTCTGAGAAAAATGGTGACACATGTTCAGTACTTATTTCCCCTACTGTAAATACTTATCGCAGGAATCGAGAAGAGAGGAAAATGACAACACCCAATGATATTTACTTCTAGGGCAATACAAATAGATTGCTGAAAATCAATCAATCAGTCAATAAATAAGCAAAGGACTTGGACGTGCTATCTGTCAGTTGCTGAATGGATTTTGAAATGTTGATTGGATGTGGATCTTTCACACACAAATCAATGTAAGCTTGTAGTTGATTATGAGTTTGCTTTTTGAGTAATATTCTTTTTACGCTGGTCAAAATAAATAAGCATATATAAGTAATACACATATTATTCACAAAAGGCATTTACAAAATTAACATGCGACTGATGTTCCAATTTTCTTCATTGTGAAAGCTTGAAACTGTATTTTTATAAACTGGATATCTGCAGTCTAGGAATTGAGAACAAAAAAATTGAATTTGAAAATATGTCTATGCAAATCTGCTATAAAGAATTTTAATGGCATATAATATTCAGCTTAATTAAATTACAATTGTCAATATTTCAAACTAATACAATTGAAATTCAGGTTGTTTTGTCATATTTTATGCTCCATACTCCTGGATGTACAATGCCATAGTCAAAGAAACACTGTTCTGTTTTCTCACTGCAATAAAATAAGCATAAAGGATGCAGTCTCACTATATATATGTCCTTTTCTACTCCTTCCCGATTATCTACTGCCATCAGCATTTCCTGGGTTCACTTTCCTGGCTTAGCAAACCACACTTTAGCAGCGTTTTGTGCAGAAAGGCTCC
The DNA here is from genome assembly GCF_903798145.1 of Danio aesculapii. Classification (NCBI taxonomy): domain Eukaryota; kingdom Metazoa; phylum Chordata; class Actinopteri; order Cypriniformes; family Danionidae; genus Danio; species Danio aesculapii. Next base: position 13,280,470 of record NC_079435.1, on the reverse strand, counting down.
ATGTGTAAGATTAGGAGCGTTCAGCTTGGAGATAAAGCTTTTGCTACTATCTTTGTCTTAGGCAGATCGATAAATCCCCACGCGTGCACACAATTTATTGATCTCAGAGGGGTAATTTACCGTCCCTTATGGCCACACAGCTTAATTTTCAAGATGTAGACGTTTTTTGTGGGCTGAACTTTGTTTGAACTAGATCATCTACACTCAGAACTGTTCAAATGAATTATTTAAAATGAGCTGAAACACCATTCAAGAGCTTTTTGGGGAAAACTTAGTTGTTTTATGTTCAATCTACTTAAATTGGTAAAAACTAAGTTAACTTAATTCCTTCATGTTGCCCCGACACAAATCGATTGTGTGGAACCCAACATTTTTCAACATAGGCTCATTCTGAAAACGCACCTGTATATACATTTCTGGAGATCGGGAATTATGTAGCCGGAGGAATTTTGTCTTTAAAACAAACACAACTGGGAAGTATGACGCCATGCCTTTTCGCGCTACTGGTTGACTGCTTACCTCCGTATGGATGACCAGTTTGCCCAGTAGCTCACCACGTATGTTGGCGGACTTGAGATGCAGAGCGTAGCTGATATGGTGTTATTTCACTGACAAATGTCGTTAGCACAGTATTAGTCGAGAGCATATTCATGTAACACGAGCGAGCAAACCTCTTTGCTCACGCGCCGATTTCCTCTGTTCGTGTACAAAACTGCTCGCGTGCAAAACTTTTCACGCACACTCAAAACACTGGCTGCTCACGTGTGAATTATCTGCTCTCGCTCAGTGAGTTGATGCGGACTCACAGTTAGTCTTTCTTTCATGCTTTTGCTCTCCAGAGATCTCAAGAATGTTGATATGGTTTATACACTAATTATTAACAATACACGTAAAGCTAAAAGGTTAAGGTAAATTCTATAATAAATACTAGTGTTTTTGATGTTCTAGTTATACTGCCTATGTTTTAGGCTAGTATTATTTACAACTCTTTGTTAACGAATGTTCCAGCATAATAGTATTAAGAATAGTGAACTGATAAATTGAAATACAAAGTGTAGTTTTACTAAGTGTGGTGTATTGTAGTATAATAAACTCCATATTGTAAAAAAAAAAAATCATTGGGTCATTTGTTATATTACAGTTGTTGTGTTACCAAAGCAACTAGAATTACCACAACATATTAATTAAAGTACTTTACTATGTTCAAAACACTGTACATGCCAATAGACATGTTCAGGGGCCCTGTGGAACAGCTTTTCCTCAAAATGAAGAGGATGATGAGGAAAATACCCTCCAAAATCTCATCAACAATGTGGAAGAAAGCAGAGACTAGTTCACTTTATTGTAGTTGCTATGATAAAATGGGATTGATAGTGACATTTATTTAAAGAGGGAATAGTACAGTAGGCTATAATACCTTATCAAGTTTTTCCCTATTTTCTATCACAGTTACATTTCTGCTTGTGTTAGTTATATTTTTGTTTAAATGTTTTTATTTAATTTGTATGGTGCAACTTTTGGATGTTTAATGAATGTCTTTAAAATAAAATGTATTTTTTTTACATCCAACGTATATTCTCTGTGTCTTTAAGTGTTTGAAACCTGAAATATTTCATCATATAACACAGCCAAACATGTTACGGTTTAGTAGATTAAAAATGTAATATGTAGGTCTATTTTTAGTATTTTGGTTATTGTTAATAAATAGTGTACAAATATAAGCTGTTTTGTCCACAAACAAAGGAAATCGGCGAGCGACCAAAGAGATTCGCTCGCTCGTATTACATGAATGCGCTCTCGACTTGTAATACTGCGCTTACGACATTTGACAGTAAAATAACGCCATTGACCGTAATAATAAGATTCGAGTCTGGTGAAGAATGGTTCCAGTAAGCAGGTAAGACAAAAACAAGAGGCAAAAAATAAAATGACATGCTAAAATCTGAATATGATAAAATCTGAAAACGTGGTAAAAATCAGACTGCCGCGAGGACTTTTGCTTTTCTGGATTGCTTTTGAAAACACTGTCGGTTGGGTTTAGGGAAGGCGGAGGGTCTGTCAGTCTATCGGTCAGTCAGTCAGTAAATCAGTCAGTCGTCAGCGGCCTCTGCTGGATTTACACGAAAACAGCAGGAGCGAATGGCACTCGCGAGAGAAATTTAAGATTTGAAAAAGCATATACAGCGACCTCTAGTGGATTCGCGAAAACGAAAACTGTAAATAAATATAGATCCTGGGTCATATTTGGTGCTCTCCAGAAATGTATGTAGAGGTACGTAATCAGAATGAGCCTGGGTTGACTTTTTTGCAGTGTACTGTTCTTTCATTCAACTCTACACTTAAAAAAAACATGAATTATATGACAAAAAGGTCATGACAACAAATGTTTTTGTGTTACTTTGACTTATTGTAATACGTTAATCGGGTTTTGACTATTTTTAGTTATACAAAGTTTAACTTAATGTTTTTAGTCAGTTTGATTGATGTAAGTGGAGATGATTTGAAAAGTTCATTTGATTCAACTAAAATTGAAGGCAGCAGATTTTTTTAACAGTGTACATTTGCATCTTAGGAGCACTGAAATCAGATGACATTTCCATTCTGCAGCACAATAGAATATCGAAACGCTCTACATTTTCTACAGTATAACGAGCTTCACTAAAATCCAATAACAAACATATTAATCCAAGTCCTCTATTGCTTTTGTTGTCATCATCCTAACAGATCACGACTCTCTCTTCCTCCATGTAATCATTTATCTTCATTACACTAATCCCAGTGTTGCTTCTCAGTTGTTTATGTTGAGTTTGTCATGTCTCTGTTCTCTTTCTGCTGTCCTCATTCACCTGTGTCAGTTACTAAGAGGCGTAAGGCTCATCTGAAGAGGCTCGACCGGAGATGGACACTAGGGGGAATAGTCAACCGACAACAGAGCCGAGGTGAAACATACATGCAGTCACGCATGCCATGCCTGCATAGACTGATCACATGCAAGCACTTACGTGTGTGTGACCAATCTGCATGCTGTGTTTGTGTGTGTGTTTGTACATGGTGGTTAGCGTAAATATGCACACAGAAACTCACTTTCTGGAGCCAGCTTCTGGATCGGACTCCCAAAGCATGCTGGGTGGCCTGTTTCATCCGCGCTCCATCATAAAACCTTTATGATACTTTGCTTGCTTAATGTCTGTGTTTGTGTTTACAAGTATATGGATGTGAAATGCTTGTTTTCTGACAAAGAAAATTCTCTGGAGGAAGATTTGTTTGGAAGTACATAGTTCTGAAAAAAGTTGTCTTCTCAAATTTAGGTGATCGTAAAGAGATAAAAAAAAGTTCTTCACCTCCCCAAAAATGTAAATGTACTCACCCTGAAGTTCAATTCTGTATGAGTTTTATCTTCAGATGGACAAAAACAAAGATATTTTAAAGTCAAACAGTTGGCAACCAAGCAATTAATGGTCCCCAAAGTAATAATAATGATTAAAAATAATAATGCCTTACATTTATATAGTGCTTTTCAAGACACTCAAAGCACTTTACACAATGGGGGAATCTCCTCATCCACCATCAGTGTGCAGCATCCACCTGGATGACGCGACGGCAGCCATATTGCACCAGACCGCACGGCACACACCAGCTGATTGGTGGAGAGGAGACAGAGTGATTAAGCCAATTATGATATGAAGATGGTTGGGAGGTGATGATGGACAGAGGCCAGTGGGCAAATTTGGCTAGGATGCCGGGGTTAAACTCTTTTTTCGAAGGACATCCTGGGATTTTTAATGATCTCAGAGAGTCTGTTTAATGTCTCATCTGTAAGACAGTGCTCACTGAGCAGTAAAAAGGCCCCTTCACTATACTGGGGCGTTAGGACCCACACAGACCGCCAGTTGAGCGCCCCCTGTTGGCCTCATTAACACCACTTCCGGCAGCAACTTAGCTTTCCCATGTGGTCTCCCAACCAGGTACTGACTGGGTGCAGCCCTGCTTAGCTTAAGTGGGTGACCATGTGAGAGTTGCAGAGAGCTAGCTGCCTGAGGAAAAATACAATGGAATCATTGTGGATCATCAACTGTTTGGTTTCCAACATTCAAAATATCTTCTTTTGTGTTCTGCAAACTAAAGAAACCAAAACTGCAAGTTTGGAAGAAGCGAGTGAGCGAATGATGACCAAATTTAAACCCTTTTTTTGTACTGTCCCTTTAAGTGGTTAATGTTAGTTAGTACTGGTGCTTTTCGATCCGGTGGACTAATATCTTTAGTTCAGCCAGCTTATTTTTTTTTATTGTTTTCTACTAAACAAGTAATATTGCTGGCTAACACAGTTTAAAGATTAAAATTCAATCACTAAACTAAACGGTGGAGTTTTCAGTGGTCACCTACATATAATATGCATTTGTTACAATTTTGGCTCAGATTCAGAAAAAAAACAAGACCTTTAAACAAATCTTCCTTGAGAAAACAAATGAGATTCCTTGAGAAACAATGTGACGTGAAATTTATATCATGAGAGTCTTGCATTATTTAAGACCATGAATACATGTGAACTAATTGCATGTGACCTTTAAAACAAGGTAAACTTTAGAAACTTATAAAATAGCATAGGAGGGGCACTTTAAAAAGAAAAGCTCCATATGATCTGTGTGTAAAGAAAGACATTTTGGTAGAGCTGAAAGTCAATTGAGACTTTGCATCCCCATTGCCTTGCATTTTGAGGACAAAAAAAAACAATCATTTCTTCAGAATCTTTGTTGGTGTTCTATACAGAAGAAGAAAAAAGCAGTCAGATTTGGCATCCTGAGGTTTGCAAACATATGCTGAACTCTAAGTTTGAGGTAGAGGATGAGTTGAATCACACAAATGCAGTTTGATCTTTCCAAATCCCAGCATTTGATTCTAAACAACCAGACCTGAAATAAAGACTAATGTCTAGACATTTAATGGAAATGCATGTTTGTATGGTAATGAATCTCCTTGGAGATCTGCCGCTTCATGTTGAGTCATGGACCTCTACGGAGATATAATTCTCACAGTTTTCCATTTGTGTCCCCATTGGAGTGTTCTAATGTGCCATGAGCACCATGCAAATGGCTCTGAGTAGAGCACGTTGGGTTAGGAATTGGTCAAATTGGTATAGCTTTTCCCTGATGAAAAAAAAAATGGTTACAAAGGAGGGTTTACACAAACCATTTTTCATTCTTATAAATTATTAACAGTGGAACTACCAGAATTGTATAACTACTAGAATTATTATAGCAGTCATTCTGACCATTCTCACATAAGACGTCATATTGCCACATCATATTTATATTCAAAGCTTCTTTTCAGATATTAAAATTAAGCTTTAAATTGCTGTTGTCATATTTAATTAAGCTATCACCCTAAAATATGATGATTTGGGTAATGCAGTCTAAAAATGTATAGTTACATGAATAAAAAATCCTGTAAAATTACTGCAGCAATAACCGTAAATTTTTAGAGAAAAAAACTGTAAACGCTGGTTGCCAGAAATCTACTGTTAAAAATATGATAAAGATGTTTTTTTTTCAGTTTACGGTGTATTTAGGGCCGGCGCGTCCATAGAGGTGACCTACCTCCCTCACCACCCGCGTCCTCAGCAGTTATATCCACGCCTAGGGCGGCAGAATAGCGAGGGCGGCGTCCGCGACACCTCCCTCACCACCCGCGTCCTCAGTTATATCCGCAACACCCCCAACCCCACCCCCCCGGTCCACACTTTGCTAACTGGTCACTTACGTTTTCACTTTCGGGTTGAGGGCGGCCTGATTGTCCTTTGCCTAGAGCGGCAGATCAGCATGCTCTGGTCGTGGGTGTAATTAAGAGAACTGTAGAATTCACAGTAAAAAAATGCAGCTGTGGTTGCCAGAAATCTACCGTTAAAATACAGTGGAAATGTTTTTCTGTTTACTGTATACCTAAGAGAACTGTAAAATTCACAGTAAAAAATGCAGCTGTGGTTGCCAGAAATCTACCGTTAAAATACAGTGGAAATGTTTTTCTGTTTACAGTATACCTAAGAGAACTGTAAAATTCACAGTAAAAAAATGCAGCTGAGGTTGCCAGAAATCTACCGTTAAAAATACAGTAGAGATGTTTTTCAGTTTACAGTAGCAATAATCGTAAATTTTATGGGAAAAAACTGGTAGCTGTGGTTGCCTGAAATCTACCGTTAAAATACAGTAGAAATGTTCTTTAGTTTACAGTATACTTAAGAGAACTGTAGAATTTACAGTAAAAAAAAAAAAACTGGCAGCTGTGGTTGCCTGAAATCTACCGTTAAATATACAGTAGAAATGTTCGTCAGTTTACAGTATACTTAAGAGAACTGTAGAATTTACAGTAAAAAAAAAAAAAACTGGCAGCTGTGGTTGCCTGAAATCTACCGTTAAATATACAGTAGAAATGTTCATCAGTTTACAGTATACATAATATAACTTTAAAAGATTGGGTATAAAAACGGCAAGTTAAATAACATTAATAAACAATAATGTCAAATTTTTCCAGACCACCCACAAATGTCAGCGCCTCACTTTCATTTTTACTTTCACAATCATTTTGACCGCTATGGTAATTAAAGGTAGAAATGCACAGAGCTCTTTTGTGTTTTGTATTTTTATTAAAATAACAATGTTAGCAAGAAAAATACTCATATTTAGGAAAAGCCATGGTAATAAGTTATTAAATTGCAATAATTAAAAAGATTTAAAATGACTGCCTCGGTAGTTCTAGTGTTAAAAGATTCGTTAATTTCCAAATGTTAAGAACATTTAAATCATCTAAACAACTTTTTCATCTTTAAAGACCCTTTTGCGAAATGATTAGTCTCCATGGAGATATATATACTGTATAAAATGGATATATTCTTCAAGGAATCACTGATTTAAGAGTGTTTTGGCGGGTGGATGCATATTCAGAGACTTGTTCTTTTAGTCCTTGGTCTTATGTTTATGGTATAAGTTAACTCAAGTTTAATAAGTCCAATTTAAAGGGATAGTTCACCCAAAACTGTAAAACTGTCATTATTTACTAACTATTTACTTGTACCAATCATATATTTTAAAGAAGGCTAGATATCATTGACTTCCATAGTATTTGTTGTTTCTAATAAGGAAGTCAATGGTTAGAATCTTCATTTGTGTTCAACGTAATAAAGCAACTCATAAATGTTTGAAACCACTCGAGGAAGAGTAAATAATGAGTAAATGTACATTTTGGGGTGAACTATCTCTTTAAGTAGTCCACTCTCCTTGCAGTACTGACCACTAATAAACATGGTAACTATTATATGTTGGACAAAAAATGGTTACGAAGATCTTATTTTTATTTTTTTAAACAGTGGCTCATGCATATTTGTATAAACAGTTCTGATTTTAGATTGGATGTGACACCGTTACTATAACTCTGTGGCTGCTTTTCCCTCATTATTTTTTCCCTCTTCGCTTGCACCGTTGGAGAGGTTGTTGGAAACTCACAGTAGAAAGTGTTAAAGTAGGTCATTGGCTCACTTCACTGCGTGTGACTGCATTTAAGCATATTTATTTATTTATTACAGTATACATAATAATTGCAACCTTCAAAACAGGTCAGAGGTACAGTGAGAATTTCAAAGCAGTTGGAAAACACTAATGATCTTGGAGTGTGTTTTCTGAAACAATGATTTCAGAAATGCGTTATTCATGGCATCTTTAGTTGCAAATACAATCTTACAAAGTATTTGATTCCTAATTGATCAAAATAGTCATTTATTTAACTTTAACTTTAGTGTTATTCTATTTTTTATTTGTTCGCTTTTAAGTTTAGTACTATTATTATTCCATATACATGTACTACAACAAAACCTTTTGTTTAGCACATGAAGTGAAAAGACCTGGAGCTATGATGCTCCAATACTGTATATATACTGAAGGCACACTGAAAAAAATTATTCAAAGATGATTCCTTGGATGTACTCAATTTTTTACGTTGAGTGGTTGTAAACAATTTATTTGTGCTGAATTTAAACAAACAAATTAAGTTGAACATTGCTCAATTTAATTTGTTTGTTTAAATTCAACACACATAAATTGTTTGCAACAGTTTTGCATGCAACACTTTTTTTCAGTGTATATATACACAACACCATGAAGGTATTGGTTAAATACTTTGTGAAGAATGATGGAAAGTTTGTCTTTTTCCCACACAAAGTTATGATTAGGCCTCTTGGACTATAACACAAAACAAAACTTTTTTTTTTTTCAGTTTAGGAGCTTGACAACATATGGTCACCATTCACTTTCAATCAGCCACATCAGCATTCATCTTGACTTGACTTGGATTCGGATTGACAAAGTCATTGCAGTGTGACAAATTCCTGCCCAAATATATCTATTTAACATTTAATTTATGGAGCACACAGTATCAATTTTCGTGCTACTATTACTTCTTTTTTAGCTGCTACCCACTGCGCAAAGACACATTCAAACGATGTCTATTATACAGACGGATGCAATATACTGTAGACATCTAATGTTTAGTTGCTAGTATGTTTTCTATTAAGTACTAATACTTATTTATAAGCTTATTTTTACCTTTTTAATCCTTAACTTCCACTTTAAGGCTATATGTCTACACTAATCCAGATAAATTTATCCAGATAAATCATTTTCAATCACACTTAAACAGCTGAAATGCTTTTATTCATGTGCTGTGCGTGCACACAGAAGACACTTTTACCTGCGTCATATCTGCCTACCGGTTATTTTTATTATAATAATTTTTTATTATGGTTCAATAACAAATGAACAAAATCAAACCTACAGAAAAAATGATGTATAAATATGAATACTTAAATACATACAAAACTGTAATAAATGAAATAAAATAATTCTAATAAAAACAAATAACACAAATACAGCAAGAGGAAAGGAGAACTTATGCATCCATAATGTTTTCAAAATAATTATCATAAAATTCTAGGTATCTATCACTTTTCTTGTTTTTAACCAATCGAAGAGATTTATTAAATACATCAATTTCAATAAGAAAATGTGAAAAAGAAGGCTGCAAATTCGAGAATTTTTGTTAGTGAATAAAATATTTCCCATACAAAATATAGAAATTAATAATGTAGTTCTCTGGTATACTAGTTTTACCTTTACCTTTAGTAACAAATAATATCTTGTAATTGAAAGGGACTGGAAGAAACAATGTAATTAATAGTTACATCGTTAACTAATTAAACAAAAATCATTCATTTAATCATTTTCTTTTCGGCTTAGTCCCTTTATTAATCTGGGGTCGCAACTGCGGAATGAACCGCCAACTTATCCAGCATATATCTTACGCAACGGATGCTCATCCAACTGCAGCCCATTACTGGGAAACACCCATACATTCTCATTCACACTCACATAAACACACTACGGACAATTTTATTCATTCATTTTCTTGTCGGCTTAGTCCCTTTATTAATCTGGGGTTGCCACAGCGGAATGAACCACCAACTTATCTAGCATTTGTTTTACACAGCGGATGCCCTTCCAGCCACAACCCATCTCTGGGAAACATCCACACATTCACTACGGCCAATTTAACCTACCCAATTCACCTGTACCGCATGTCTTTGGACTGTGGGGGAAACCGGAGCACCCGGAGAAAACCCACGCGAACGCAGGGAGAACATGCAAACTCCACACAGAAACGCCAACTGACCCAGCTGAGGCTCGAACCAGCGACCTTCTTGCTGTGAGGCGACAGCACTACCTACTGCACCACTGCGTTGCCCCCTACGGACAATTTAGCTTACCCAATTCACCTATAGCGCATTTCTTTGGACTGTGGTGGAGAGCGGAGCACCCAGAGGAAATCCACACCACACGGGGAGAACATGCAAACTCCACACAGAAATGCCAACAGATCCAGCCGAGGCTCAAACCAGCGGCCTTCTTGCTATAAAGCAACATCGCTACCCACTGCGCCACCACATCGCCTTAAACAAAAATTTTAAAAAATAATAATAAACAAGCTAAAAAAAATCTAGTATCATGAATCTAAATATTAAAATGGCTTTCCATAGCTGGAACTGCCTGTCACCACACATTTATAGTCTCCATTAACGGAATAAAAAACTTATTCGAAAAATAAACCAACCGAATATACACCAGCCTGATAAAAACTGCCTAAATCGGGGAAAAAAAGTCTTTATTTGAAGTGTAATCTGAATTTTTTAGTTTGGTTTACGTCACATTTGTTAATTACATAAAGAGGGCCCGGTTTATGATTGTTTATATACTGCAGCCTGCCACCAGAGGGCACTCAAAATTTTAGCCTTTACTTTTTAGGCGCACATGGTGAATTCACCCTATTAATCATGAACTTTTTTGTCATTTTCAGTGTATTTTTAGCTCTTTTTATATCCTAACTTTGAAATCTTTCTCATTATATCTCCAGATTGAAAGTCTCGAACATTTACAGTTTACTTCTGACTTAAAAATTATTTTGACACGTTGAAAGGCTGTGTGTTTGACTTTGGCCTTGGGGCTGAGTAAATGAACAGTTTTTGGATGAAGTGTTCAATCAGGTGTGTCAAGAAATTACAGCATCAGCAGTGGGAACATCTCAAATTCATACAGCGCCTGCAGGACAGAGTAAAGTCTTGAAAGCTGAGGTTGACTTATAAGAAATGTTAAAGCAAGCAAGTTTGCAGGGTCAGTATGAGTATGACAGCTAGAACGATGTGTCTACCAGCAATCTCTCTCTCTCGCATTTTCACCTCTCTGTATGTATTGCAGTGGTTTTTAGGTCAAGGAGGCTAAGGGGGGAAAAATACTTCTATTGGCACACCGCTCCACAAGTGCATGCAAAACTGAAGTAATACGTTCTGGACCGACTTGACTTTTTCCACCATGCAGAACGGTCCACCGTGAAAATAGTGCTGAGTGGTGGAAAATGTGTTTTTGAGGCATTTCTTTTTTTGGCTCTTGCGTTCAACTCTCACTCACGTTGGTCTGAATATATTCACAAGCAGTGATGGAAAGTGTACTGAAAAGTAAAAGTGCTATTACTTGCCAAAAAAATGTAGTGCAAGTAGAGTAAAAGTATCTGTTATAAATACTACTAAATGTATGCGTAAAAAGTAGCACTTCTAAAAGTACTCAAGAGTAGTGGAGTAGAGTCTTATGCTGAAAATGATCCCCCCTTATACTCTGATAATTGAAAATATAACTTATATCAGTGAGATTTCTTTTTAAGGGTGCTTTCACATCTGTAGATTGATTGTTTTGTTCTGAAACAGGGATTAAAATTATTACAATGTATATTTTCATTCTTGGTGTGGTTCGCTTTCACACGGCAAAGTTTCCAAACGGACCAAAATAGTTAAAACAATTCACGTGCGAGTAAACTCTCCTCACATTGTTCAGAGTTCCACGGTTTATTTTGCAGAGTCCGATGGACTCCGCTCATCTGTCATATGTGGTTATTTAGGTAATACATATTTATTTTATAACGTATTATTTTAGTTAATTAGTTAATACGTTCAAATGTGGTTATTAATAATTAAAACAAGTCACGTGCGAGTAAACTCTCCACACAATAATCCGAGTTTCACGGTATATGGTTATTTAGTTAATACATGGTCATACGTGGTTATTTTTTTAATACGTATTAATTTTATAACATATTAATTTAGTTAATACATTCATACGTGGTTATTAAGAGTTAAAACTAGTCACGTGCGAGTAAATTCTCCTCACACTGGTCAGAGTTTCACAGTTTATTTATAAGACTGCCACGGACTCATCTGTAATACGTGGTTATTTTAATTTATGATGATGAGAAATAAGACATTATAAGCGAAAAGGTGCAATTTAGTTTAGGCACCCAGAGAGATAATTAATAAATATAAACCAGAGAGGTAAGACTTTCTCATACATGGCCTAAATTCAAGTGTTGAAAAAATCAATCTATTTAATCAATCAATCTATTAAAAAAACGTCGAATTATAGAGAAAAATAACAGAGGATCTGAGAGTGCAGTCAAATCATGAAGCAGATCAATGTTGGTCTTTCATAGGATGTGTCAGTGCAGAAATAAAATAAATAAAAAATAGGCCTAATACAAAATATTCTAAGATTAAAATATGGTAAAAGTATCATATCGTAATGTTTTCAAATAGATAAACAGCTCTCGTTAATAATTCAGCATGCTTTCACCTTCGTATTCGACATGAAATGCACATTTACCAGTAGAAATGACATCCTGCCCTACTCATAAATCTCATTATACAGTACATGGCTATTACATATCCATGATACATTATGATATAGCCTGGTTTGTTAGTTCGTTGGATCGTATCGCTTTGTCACTACAATCGATCTACTCAAGAGTTTGTTTCAATCGAGCTGAGACTAACTCATTCAGGCAATCTCGGACCGATTGTTTTGGCACGAACTCGAGTGTGATTGCTGGATTCACATATGCCCATATGAACTGTGCTACCTGGGCAAACAACACTTTTTTCAGATTTTTGCTGCTTGTTCAAACTACTTATTTAAAATGAGTTGAAACAACACAATTCTTAAGTTTTTTTTTTGGGAGACAACTTAATTGTTTTATGTTCAATCAACTTAAATTTGTAAAAATGATGAAGTTAACTTAATAAGAAACTAGCCAATTACAGTCATTTGAGTATTTGAAATTCATTACTTTACACCACAAGGAGATATTTAGCTGAATGTGTGCTAAAAAGCTCTTCTAAATCCTCGTATCAGCTCTAGGTCAGAAGTTCAGGATGAGGATAGTTTCTTCACTGTAATACATTCAATTATCAGATTTCCCAGTGTTTCTGCTGCTGGGAAAGCATGGTGTTGATAGAGTCGTTACTAAAGAGAGTGAATATCTCGCCTGACCTCATTTCGTCGTCAGACTGAGTAATTCACTGCTAAGGAAAACTAGATATAGGATATCCATCACTCCTTTTGTTGGTTTTCTATTTCGACACTTCTCCCACTATTAATATGTCTCCTGTTTCAGCACTATTTTTTATTTCTCCTTTGCCGTTTCACTAAAAATTATAGCATCACTCTGAGTAGATAGTTAGCTCAGTTGCAAAGGGAAATACATCAGAGTGATATGCAGACGTTAAACATCGCTATGCTGTATGAAAACAATATTTAATCATGTTTTATGTGTGCTTTTTGGTGGGAGGAAAATTCTTCAGAAGATCTACAGGTCTACAATGCAAAACAATGGGAATTAAGCTAGTCCTGAAGGGTCTTTTTGTCTCGCAAAACCTCTGATGAAGATGTCCGGGTCATATTTTAGCACACAATCAAAGGAAATGTATTGTTTGAAGAAAATTATACATGAATTACCATTTAGGTGGCTTGAAAGGTCCGTAAAGTGCTTTGAAATGTTGTGATGTTTGACGTAATCTCAATTGAAAAATGAAGAGGGTGGGACATCGTGTAGCTCCTCCTCTTTTAAAATAAACAGCCAGTAGCGTTTTGTTTTATCACAGCTCTGCCAGTGAGAGTGGTTGAGATCAAACTCATCAAATGAAGCGTCTTGAAGGGGGTGGGGCATGTCAGATGCTAGAGAGCATTTGATTGGTTATAAATTGAAGAGAAACGGAAGCATGACTGCAAACTGCAAGCTTTGGATGTTTATATCAGATTCATATTTTCTTAATGGAGTTTTCTCACTATTTTGGAAAAGCTAATAGATTTCCTTACCTTCCCCTATTATGCATTAAAAAGGGCCATATTTTGGTTTGTGGGGTCTCCAACAATAAACTGATATGCATGCAAGGTCAAAAAACACTTTCATTGTCTTATAATATGCATTATGAATTATCCCAACGACTCCCATATGATTTGTTCAGCGATTCATTTGTTCCCAAACCCCTCCTTAGCTCGATGGTAATCTGCGCTGATTGGCTCGATGACCCAGTCTGTTGTGATTGGTCGACTGCGTTCAGCGTGAGAGAGAGAGAGAAATGCCCACTACGACTTATCAACATTGTTGAAGTAGCCAGAGCGCAGAGTGTATGTGTGAGCCTTATGCAGGAGTGTATTAAAGCAATGCAGTTAAACACCAGCATATTGCTCTATTCTTAACCATAAGTAAAAACAATGGCACACATTCAGTATTAATCCACACAGCAGCAAAAGTTGAACTATTTTGAAACTTGACCGCCGCACGTGTGTAGGAACAGCTGACGGTGGCCATAGCAGAGGATTGCGAGCTCACAAACACATTTAAAACCTTAAACAAGGATTCGTTTTTTTTTTATATGAGAATATAAAGAGTTAACCAGATACAGTACAAGCCATGTGGAGCGATTACAAGTAACAAAACACAATTAAATACATATTTTGCAAGCTAGAGAAAACAAGAAGGCAACCATTTTAACCACACTTACTTACACTTGTGAAATCGAGGAAGAAACTGGTCCATGGACTGTGTACTGATAAAGTTCCTGTCAAGCTCTGACAAAGTCCCATACATTAATAGCCTTTGCCTTCCTTTAACAAACGGCAGACGAATCCCCCAGCAGATTATTGCATTAATCATTTATTAATGTTCACTCATCTTCAGTCCCACACACATCTGCACTCTGCTAGTGTTTGAAGGGAAAGGCACGTTCACGTTTTACCGAATCAGACACTATATATTTGGTACTGTTTCGTGGCGACGACAATTTCACAAGACCTTTAATGATAATAATCTTCATTATTATTATGCCAAGCAATATGATTCTATTTACTTTAATCAGGGAAAAGATGCATGACTATTTAAGACATTTTTTTAAATGTCATGAGAATTTTAGTGTAATAACTTTTCATTGCCCTAAAAAAAGGCTTTATATTCCTTATGCAAAGTATAATTATGATTTTGTGTTAAGGCTGACCTGAGGTACTTCCCAGATTACCATAATTATTGTGTCCTTGGGTTTGCATTGCTCTGGAGGTTACAGGATTTGTTAAAGTTAATGACAGATTGTGAGATGACTGTGTTTTGGTGCCTGTGGTAAAGAGTGAGTTTTGGAAAGGGTCTTTACTGCAAACTTTGGGGTTTTTCCTTCTGCTCTGTTTTCCGAAAATTTGTAAGTAAGTAGTTCAATCTTATTTGTCCATTTTCTTTTAAGACCACAGAAATGGCAAAGGCAAAAGTAGGGGAAAAAACAACAATAATACCCTATCTCAGATTTCTCTCATCTCTGTTTTCTCAGAGGAAAAATATGTCAGCGTCCAGGCTTATGCCAGTCAGGGAAAGGATGAGATCGGGT
The DNA here is from genome assembly GCF_903798145.1 of Danio aesculapii. NCBI lineage: Eukaryota > Metazoa > Chordata > Actinopteri > Cypriniformes > Danionidae > Danio > Danio aesculapii. Next base: position 13,265,181 of record NC_079435.1, on the reverse strand, counting down.
TCGAGAAAGGAGTAACCGTGGAGGTCATCCAGAAGAACCTGGAGGGATGGTGGTACATCAGGTAATCAATCTAAAGCTTTTTTTTTCCACATTGCAATATATCTGTTGGTATTGCTAAGCATTTTTTGGGTCTCCAGAAACATCTTCACTACAAAAGTTTGCAATGTTGTCTGCACCAATAGTTTAGTATCGACATACAGCACCCAGGTACTCGCAGCAACCTGAGTTCGATTCCCGGCTCGAGGTCTTTTGCTGATCATTCCCCTATCTCTGCTCCTCACACTTTCCTGTCTGTAAACCTCCACTGTCCTATCAATAAAGGTGAAAACCCCTAAAAAAATAATTATAAAAAAAAATAAAATAAAGTTTACAAGTTATTATTATAAAAAGCAAAATAAAGTACACCACTGGCCAATTTATTAGGCACACCTTGCTAGTACCCATTTGCATTTAGATCTGCCTTACTTCTTTATTCTAACAATTTACTGAGATGCTGAAAACATTCTTAGGAAATTTTGGTTCATATCGACTTGAGAGTATCATGCAATTGCTAGTATGTTTGTCAAATATACAATCCAGCACATCCCAAAGACCTCTATTAAAAGTGCAATGGGAGATCTTGGAAAATGCTAATGTTAGCCTGATAGCACTGAAAGCCTACATCCCATTGTGTAAATTGCCATTTAAAGCCGCACCTCCTGAATGCATGAATGAGCACTAGTCAACATCACTACAATACATCACATAACATTCAGCAGAGCGAAAACGGTATAGTACAGTTAGTAATAACAATGCCGAACTTTAAAAAAGAAGGTAGGCTGATATTTGCCTGCCATTCTCGGTCTGAAACGCATCAATGATTACGCTGATGATGTAATGCTTTCTGTGCAAATAGGATGCACAGAGGAATGCAAGTACTATTAAAGCCAATTGTAACATTTGGATTAACTTTTGTCGACCTTATACAGGTACCTTCCATAGAATATTAAAATACCATTTTTACATACCAGCCATAAATACAACTATTTGTTTGATTTTGCATTAAATTCAGCGATCACTAAAATGCGAAATCCTGGAGGGTCTCTAATACTGTATATATGTTTATGGTATTAATATAGACCTTTTAGATCTTTTTAAAAAGGTAAGACCTCAAGTGACAGCTTGTGTACCCTCCTCGGCAGGTACAGGACGTCAACATGATGTCAGATTGACGTTGCATTTTGGGTGGAAATGAAAATTGGGTTGACGGTCGAATCCAATGTCAGACCGACATCAGTGTGCAACGTCCGAAAGACATTGGATTTTGGTCACTTTGCAACCCAACCTAAACACAACCAAATGTCAGCGTCTAATGATGTTACAGCTTGACATTGTGTGGACGTTACCATTATGACGTTTATCTGATGTTGGATTTTGATTGCCAGACCTGATGAATAAATGTCAGTGTTTGATGTCAATATGACATTGGTTTAAGATGTTGGCTGGACGTTGGATTTTGGTTACTTTAAATCCTCAAATCAACCAAATATCATCGTCATTTGATGTCATTATTGGACATCAAAATAACATTGTCCTGGCTAGACATTGAATTTTGGTCACCTGAGATCATGACCTAAATCGAACCTAATATTTACGTTTTATGACGTTCTGTGCCTGCTATCCTATTTCAGAGATTTTCTTGTGTGTGTGTGTGTGTGTGTGTGTGTGTGTGTGTGTGTGCGTGTTTGAAGAAAAACCTCTGTGATCTCTATGTACACCACTACCAGCGTAAACCAATGATACATGGGTGGATGAAGTTGTTTTCATATTGTTTAATCAAATTCTGACCCTACCATTTAACCGCAGCGGCAGAAAATGACACACATTAGAACAGACAAACTTTTTCCCAGTCTTTTATTGTCCAGGTTTAGTGAGCCCATGCAAGTTCTAACATGTGTGTGCCCTTCTGCCTTTGCAGCTCATCTTTCTCAAGCTTGTGTTGTGTATTTGGCTTCTGTAGTAATGAGTGGTTATTTGAATTTTTATAAGCTTTCTTAAAGTAGTCTGTTTCAGTTCTCCTCTGACCCACTGGCACCGGCACAAGGAATTTTCAACCACAGAACGCTCTGTGGATGTTTTCTCTTTTTTAAACAACAATTTTATTAAACCCCAGAGATATTTGTGTTGAAAATGCCAGTAGATCAGTGGTTTCTAAAATACTCATACTAGTCTTTCACCATCGTTCAAAGTTCACGCCATATTCAAAGTTACTTACATTAAGTTTCTTTCCCATTCTGATGTTCAGCAGATGGGCTAGTATGTGTCCACGCACGTCATGATTTTGCCAAGTACAATGTGATCCTGTATCGAAAATGTAATCCATACATGCTCCCTAGCCCTAAACCCAATCATAACTGTAAATTATTCCCAAAAACAGAGGAGAATAATAGTTTGATAACAATCATGTAGAAGTGCATAAACCTAACCGTTAGCCTAAATTAACATAAACGGTAAACGTATTTCTTAATTCTTGGCTGACTGGAATGTTGTTCTAGTATCAACATAGATGTTAATCCAGGAACATGTCCTACTTGGTGAAATCAGGTTGGCATTGTGTCCACATGCCTAAATGTATTTAGTTTCTGCCATGTGATTAGCTCTTATGTTTTTGTTAACGAGCCCTACAAAGTGTTTGTTGAGTGTCTACTATATAGCAATTCCTAATTGCCTGATTGCTAGTATTGTCTCAGAAAGTAAACTCTATTATCATTGGTTTCGTGTCGACTATATCAGAATATAAGAAATTATGATAAATAATATCATTGTAATTTTTCTCTGAGACTGCTGTGAAAACTGCCATCTACCATCTATGCCATCTATGATTTGGCACACTCTCAAGTTCAGATTTGGACATTTTGCTGCGCAAAAGAAAAAGGAGTCTACTATCCTGGCATCTGTTGTGTGGGTGACAGTTGTCTTCTACACCAGTCATCCTGTCTACAGCTTTATCTTACTATAAACACTATGCTGACCTCTAGTGGCCAGTAGGAGAATTAACGTAGTTTGAAAATTAAATAATAGTTATATTATTTCTAAACAATATCAGATATCATACTTATTTTAATTTATTCGATATGTGTTGTATTCATTTGTTTCATTTGTGATTTTTATTTGTGTGTGCAGGTATCAAGGTAAGGAGGGCTGGGCCCCAGCCTCGTACCTGAAGAAACTGAAAGATGACCTTTCCCCAAGAAAGAAGACTCTTACTGGTCCTGTGGAGATAATTGGAAACATAATGGAGATCAGTAACCTCCTCAACAAGAAGGCCGTAAGCGAGAAGGACATTCAGACTGACGGAGAAGCCACCACACCTGAGCGCCACATCTCCAAAAGTGAAATAAGTTTACCAATGCCATATGCCCCAGAAGCTGGAGTGGCACCAACAGTGGTCACTGCTTTGGGAATGAACTCTGGATCTAGTGCCACCCTTCAGGAGAACAAGAGCAGGGCCGAGCCAGGGTCACCTGCCATAGCCCGGGTGGCACCGCACAGAGTTGAAATAGGTGAGCAATCTATAACAAAACATATCATGTGTTCAGAGTTAGATTTGGAAGGCTGTTCATTTATATACAAATCATATTGTACTATGTAAGTAAATAATCCTAGAGCCATATTTTAAATAATAAACCTATGTATGTTCCTGTTATTTTTGCACATAGGATTTGATGCCATAGGTAACATTTCTTTGTGGTAAACATGTGTTTCCTAACATTTTGTCCGGGTGTTGTGTACCTTGATAGTGACACATTCACTTTCTCTGTTGCTCGACATTCAGCCTGTCAAGTGCTGTTTGTTTGCTGTTTGTTTTTGTGCTTACTTATTTGTCTAATTCCAAATGTACACTATACAACTGAAAAAAGAAACATAGTGCTGTACTGCTCACATAACATGACATTCATCCTTGTAAATATGTATTGTTGTGGATACTGATAAGACCCCCTATTAATTATGTTTAACAAGTTCTTAACAGAAAACATATAATCCCTAATATAATCCCAAAATTGCTAGTCTTGGTTAAAACCTTTAATGTGATTCATCCTGTTCAAATAATTGGCCAAATGTAGCCTGATGCAACTGCAAAACACTGAATACAAAAATAAATCAATACATAAACAAAAATATTGAGACAATGGCTAAAATTGTATATTTTAATCTTGTTTTTTGTCTTGTTTTCTCACTGGCAATTGCTCATCATTGCTCTGGCTATTTAATCAGTCATAATCAGGCTATCATATTTCTCATCCTACAAGATTTCCTTCTGATATTATTTCTGAAAACATGCTTGTTGTGAATGCATGCTTGAGTGTGTTGAAACACTTCTCTGACCTCATATAATGAGGGTTGACAATGAGACTTTAAATGTGTTTGGCAACTTTTTGGTCACAAACTCAAAAAAAAAAAATGTTTGTGAGAAGAAAACTGGGAGCCATCCTGATTTCTTAATCCTAAATTTCATTAAACTAACAATAATATTTGCTTTCTTGACAAGAGAGACAGTGTATAAACGTGTTTTGTTTAACTGACAGGATCTCCAAACCTCAGACAGAAGCCTCCTCCTCGAAGAGACGCAAACCTGGTAAGTTACGCAGTCCAAAGTACGTTATTATTATTGAAAATTAATAGAGTGCAGCATCTATTTATTAGACTTTTTCTCCATTACTGAAGGCATTCCAGTTGCCCAAACCTCCAGAGGCCCCTACTGTGGAAGCAGAGTATTACACCATAGCAGAGTTTCAATCCAGTATCTCAGATGGCATCAGCTTCCGTGGAGGACAAAAGGCTGATGTAAGGCCGATATATTCTGACTAAAATCTATGATTTTTAAATATATTATTTTTAAGACATATTTATTACCAGTCTTTTTGAATCTCTTTATACATTGTATTTAATATATGTCAGTGTATTATGTAAACATAAGCAGTGTGCGTTATAATTATGTAATATGTGGTCTTCAGGTCATAGAAAAGAACTCTGGAGGATGGTGGTATGTCCAGATTGGGGATACGGAGGGCTGGGCACCCAGCTCCTACATTGATAAACGCAAAAAGCCCAACCTGAGCCGGCGAACCAGCACACTCACACGACCTAAAGTTCCACCCCCTGCTCCACCAGTCAAGAAACAGGATTCAGAGGAAGGCCCCTCTCTGGGAGGCTCTGCCTCCAAAGCTCCCGAGTCTCCCCAGCGTGTCTATGAGGAGCCAGAATATGATGTTCCTGCCATTGGTTTTGACTCTGAGCTGGATTGCAATCCTCCAAAACCAAAAACACATAATTCCCCAAAACCAGAGCCCCGTAAGTTTGAAATTAAAAGCAATCCAGCTGCTGCCGAAAGGATCGCACAAGCTGGCAAAGCATCACCTTTGTTAAAAGTGATGACCTCACCCCTGAGGAAACGAAACTCTTTGGAGGATGTCAACAAGGAGGAGGTGATTTATGAAAATGAAGGCTTCAGGTTCTCCTCTGACGACTTCGCCAGTGGATGTGATTCACATACCCCAAGGAGTCTCACATTGGGTCGCAAACCTTTCGGGTCTTCTTCTGGCGGAGGGAAGCCCCTTCGGAAAGTATCGCCGGATCTAAACCGAAGCCACTCTCTTGGCCGTGCTGAGAGACACAGCTCCAAGCTATTTTCTGATGAATCAGCACGCAATCCCAAAAGAGAGCCTGTCATGCGTAAAGATGTGGAGATCCGGATTGGTCAGAGTCCCTTAGCAAGGCCCAAACCAGTGGTGCGACCAAAACCTCTGCTTACAAAGTCAGAGCCACAAAGTCCTGAAAGAATGGACATCAGCAGCATACGCCGTCACCTTCGGCCCACCGGAAGCCTTCGGCAAGGAGCAATCCGTGCAGTACGTGGTGAAGACTCCGAGACAGCTTCTGTTGTGTCCTCTGAGGGCTCTACCTCCTCAAGAAGTACCTCCGATCTCTCCAGCGTTTATTCAAAGGGTAGCCGAGGTGGAGAATCCGACCACGAAAGTGTGCTCTTTAGGACCACAGATGCCTATGAACGAGCCCAAGAGTCAGAGCTCAGCTTCCCAGCTGGTGTGGAGGTTGAGGTACTGGAGAAGCAAGAAAGTGGATGGTGGTTTGTTCGTTGGGGGAGTGATGAGGGTTGGGTACCTACTTTTTACTTGGAGCCGGTTAAACATACCCACGACGTCGGAATTCAGGAATCCCGTGATGGCCCTCTTGTTGATCTAGGAAGCACCAACAAGTCCAACAGTCTTGAGAAAAATGAGCAGCGTGTTCAGGCCCTTAACAACCTCAACCAGCAAAACCTAAGAAGCATGAGCAACCCTAGCCCCCCGATCCCATCCAAACCACCAGGGGGATTTAGCAAACCAACAGCAATGCTGAACGGCTCAAGTGTACGGATGCGCAACGGTGTCCGTCAGGCAGCAGTGCGACCACAGTCAGTATTTGTGTCTCCACCACAGCCTCTAAAGGAAACCAATATCCATACAGGATCTTTGAGGAGAAATGAATCACTGGGGGCAGGCGACCACTTGAGGTCCACAGGTGGTGTACGACGAAACTCCTCTTTCACCGCCATACGACCACAGCCGGTGACCGATGTCCGGGTGAGAGCTGGGACCACCATTACAGCTCCCGCTGGAAGCTCAAGTCCATTGATTGCTCAGAGAAACGGGATTCCAATCTCTACAGTAAGACCCAAGCCCATCGAGAAGATGCAGCTCATTCACAACAACCTTCGAGAGGTTTACGTATCCATCGCCGATTATCGCGGAGATGAAGAGACCATGGGTTTCTCAGAGGGCACTTCTCTTGAAGTTTTGGAGAAGAATCCAAACGGATGGTGGTACTGCCAGGTTCTCGATGGTTTACAGGGACGTAAAGGCTGGGTACCTTCTAACTACCTGGAGAGAAAAAAGTAATTCCCCCAAAAATGTTTTAAACATGCACAATTGTAATCAAAATGTAAAAAGATAAACTGACTGAAGGACTATTGGTTTGAGCTGAGAGGGACAGAGCCTTTTAGAAAGGAGTTTACATTAAAACTACAGAAAAGCAGGTGAATGTTTAGCAAAATACCTGCCATAACTTTATACCAAATGGGTGCCTTCGAACATCTTTCACTGAATGTTAAGAGGAATCGGTCAAATACCAGTAAAGCATCGAAAATACCAAACTTCAACTCAGTGCCATAGGCCTACAAGTACAGAAAGCAACAAACTTATTTTTGTTACAGTGTTAAAAAGAGAGAAATCGAATTTCAGCATAGATGCATAACAAAAAGTGCTAGTTTAACCGTGGAGCGCTCGAAAAACGAGAAATTTCAAAACTGAACAACGATTTTACCTTAGCATCGAGAGCGTTCAAAGAAACAGAGCTTCAATTGTCATTGAAAAAAACAACAAAAAAATGTATCTTTGTTAATTGTTTTGTGTTGATGTTTTTATATCTTCCTTAGAGATGTATTTCTGCTTTCTTGTAACATCCTAGCACATCAAAACAGTTCAATCCTGATCAGTCATTGTTATTTTCGTCGCTTTTGTCTTCCCCATACTTTAAATCGTTGCAGGCCAAATGAATAAAACATGATAAAGATAAGCAGTCTGTGAAAGCTACATCCGCGTAGATCACCTCACGTCCACCTCATTGGGTTTAATCCCAACTTTAGTTTACAAAGTGAATCTGGTTATATTAGGAAGGTAGACAGCTGATGCTGCTCCATGTGTGCTAAATCTGCTGCTTTATTATCTGCGGCAATTGATACTTTAAGAAATCAGGACTGGAAAATCGTATGTTTCTTTAAGCGTTTTATCCCAGGGAAATAGTAACAACATTGAGCCCAAAATGTGATCACACCAAAGAACAATTACAGACACATTTGCGAGTTTGATTTAGAGTTAGTAGTTATTTTATGGGTACAAAAAAAATAGAGTGTATTCAACAAAACCTGAACGAGGTTTTAGAACTGAGAACAAAGTATATTTAATTACTATATCTGGAAGCACTTGATTTTTTTAACCCAAAGAAAAAGCACATTAATATGCAAGGTTAATTAATTTCTTACGATATTGCTGGGCAGTATTGAAATCTGAAGTTACGCAGTAAGCAGTATTATTTTTCATTTTCTGTCGTAAAAGATCAAATAGTTTTACGAACTTTATCTTCATAGATGAACTCATGATTACTCCCCTTTTATTTGTTTAAATCAAATCCATTAACAACAGCATCAAACAGTTGATGTTCAAGACTGCTGAAATGTTTTTCTAATGAATAGTGCGAGCTCTTAACCGAGCTACGCACGACTTTTATTTGATTTCGTTTTCTGCTGGACAGTATTTTAGTGATAAACAGTTATAACATTAATTATCTGCTCGATTGCAGTTATATTCTATTAAGCAGAACTGTGTTTATTTTGTCTTTGTCTGTTTGTTGGTTGTTGTGTGATCACACATGGACAATAATGACGAATGAAGTCGTTCATTTGTTGTGAATCAGTGGGTTTGAGCTTGTTTCTTGAACGCACTGGTTTAAAGATGCAGTCTACTTCATCAGCTTTTAATTTATTGAACAGTTGTTTTTGTTATTTATAATTTTTTTTGTATTATTTAATTTTTTTTATACTTCTGTCTTACAGAGATGTCATGTTATAGTCATTCAATGCCTTAAACACTTGATAGTACTGTAGTAATTGGCTACTGCTATATCCTGGGCTATATCTTTTTTTTCCCTACCAAGATATTTTTTATGCAGACGTTAAATATTGTCTTGAATTTGGAAATTCATTTTTACATTTTTCATACTTTTACACATTTTTTTTTTGCATCAGGAATACATTTTCACCAAGCTGATTGCTGCACCTTTAGCAACTATGGACACTTCCTTTCGCGTTATTGAGCCACATATAATGCCAGATTATTTAAATAAACAAATAGTTTAAAAAATTTTATTATATTTTAAAATCATCACAACTAAATAAAAATAATAATCAAAATGATAATCGATCAAAAAAAACAGCCATGTAATAAGAATGGTTAAATAACAAACAACATGTGTTTCATAGTTAAAAACGCAAGGCTCTATAGTTAATTATACGTGGATCCCAAATTGTGACTGGACCAAATTTAATTTGACTGTTTTTATTTACTGTTATACTTTAAAACAATGAAATTACAGCAATAATGGGATTTTAAAGTTCTAATTTGACTGATTATTGTTTTATTTTTTGGTTTGAACGTTTAAAACTGAAAATTAAGCCATTGACCGAAGTGACGATGGCATTATAGAAATGTGTCGACTCACTACTGCTCAGCGCTTGTGATGGATGTCGCTAAGCTCCATTAATACTATGCTTTATTTCTTCATTTGCGCCTATACAATTTACAAGGGAACTGTTGAGTGTGGGACTAGTTCTTGTCATATTATTACTTGTGTATCTGCTAGCTCTGTTTTATGTGTTCTTTATTTATTTGATTTTTTAAATGCTTTTTTATTGTGTTTTTACTCTTTGATTCATTTCTTTCTCCTCAACACTTTTGACATTATACTCAGATGGAATGAGGAAATGTGCAATACAAAAACAGGCATCTCTCCAGTTAAGAACAATAGCATCGGAACATTTTTACAGTACGTATAACCCTGACAATTTTACGTCAAACGATGCCTGGTTTTGTCCCATCTTCCAAGTCAAAATGAAAATATCAAGCCGTTCAATTTGTGTTTCAAAATATGTTATGCTGAATGTTAAAATCCCCTGGTAGATGGACCTGCCAACCATGACTTGATTTCTGCATTCACGTTTTTGTTTTACCTAGCAAACCACATCTTGCTTTAAGGGGTTTGCTGACCTTACAGACCCATGGTGAATCAGGATGGAAATAATGAGAACGCATGGGCATATCTGATTCTGTCAGTTCAGCCTGTCAAATCACAAATTTGTGATGGAGGGGCAAATCCATCAGTGTCTTTCCGAGCACCGAACCACACACTGCCAACCACACATGACATGTCTCTTTGACATCCACCCCTACATTCCCAATACACTCGCTACAATGGCAAACGGCGAGGAGCCGCATACTATATCATTGTCAGATTTCTTTGCGAATGTCATTTAGCCTACTAACACAATCATTTTTATCTGTAATTTAATTCTGGATCAGTCCAGGTTTCATTTTTCCAGAACTTCCTGTCTGAATTTAAGCTTTTGCATATTTAAATTGGATCACATGAATTACAGTTTTAAAAGGAGAAGGGAGAATTTCACTCTGGTTGAAAATGGGGAGGGTTATGGATGACTGTATTGGAGTTTTTGTCAAGACAAACATTTTTGTGCTGCTTCATTCTGTTTTCTTTTTCGCTTCCCCTTTGTGTGATTGCATTAGGATATTGAGATTTTCATCAAATGGAGTATATGGGAGAATACATAACAGGATGGAGTGTTCCAGGTTGTGTGACAAGCCAACCGGCTCTCACAAGGATACATATCTATTTTACATTTTGTTTAGTGGCTAATTCAGTTCAGTTGTACGAAAATGTATGATTTTTCATACACCCCTTTTCATATACCCCCCTTCCAAAAAAAAAAAATAAATAAAATCATTGTGGGGTAAGCAAATCGTACAGAATTGTATGAATGACATCATACGAATTAGCCACTAAATCACAATGTTGAATTGAAAAGAATTGCCGTGTTGGATAAGCTTTCACAAGCACTTAGTTGCAATAGTAGAAGTTAGAAAAAAAGTTTAAATTTGTATAATGATATTATTATTGACTAAAGAAAAATGTTTTTGATTGTTTAATTTTGAAAAACGCAGATAATTTTTTAAAATCTGAACATAATTTGGATGAAAACAAATATTTTAAGAGTATTGTAAGCAAAAAAAAATCACTTTTATGAGTTGATACAATGTGATCTTAGTCAAACAGACAAAAATATTTTGTATAAACTATTAAGAAAACTCTAAGAAAATGACAATTAAACAAGGTCGTTATTTTGTTTGTATTTGAACAAAGTCGTTTAATACAATAGCCGTGTCTCATTTCAGAGGCTCCATCCTCTGAAGGATAAATTTGAAGGGCACGGCGTCATCTCGCCACGTCAAAAACTGTCTCATTTCAAATAAATTCAAAGGCTACTTCCAATGCAGCCACCAAATGCGTGTTTTGTTTCCTACGTAATGAAGGATACAACTGGTGGATCCTTCGCAAGGTCGTATGAACATCCCAAAATCTATTGCGGGCTGATAACGGCAGGACGTTTTTAAAAGAAAACTCCAGATTACAGGTTTAAATGTATGAATTAGGTTTGATTTTACTTGGATATCTATACACAGGTTAAAAAAAACTAACAAATAGAATATGAAATGTCTTACTAAAAAGTGATTTTATAGACAGTTTACATTTTTATGTATGAGAAAATATATTTCCAGTTTTTGTAAACCTTGTTTTGCCTTTAGATGAGATCCGTCCTCTGTAGGCAAGATTGTATCATTTCAAAATGCTTGGTTCGGCCTGTGTGGACTTCGAAGGACTCACCATGGCAGTCTACATCCTTTGGAGGATGTAGCCTCTGAAATGAGACACGGTACATCGAATTGTACACATTTCATGTAAAATAGTTACAAATTGCCATGAGAGTGCGTTCGTTTTAACCTGGAACATCCCTTTTGCTCGTGAATCAGAAGAGAATGTTGTTACTACACCATTGTGGGTGTAATTATTGTGTTTGTATGGTAGATGATGTATGGTGTGGTGGTGTACGTACAGGTGTTTTTGTTTTTATGTTGGAATGAGAAGGTGAATCAAAGGAACGCTTTTTTTATGATGTTGAACTAGAAGGTAATCCAGTCAGTTAAGGTTAGACATAATTAATCAGCTCAAATAGACTCAAAGACCCGTTCTCTGTGTGAAAGAAAAGGCATTTTATGATAATTAGCACTTTTGGAAAAGCTTCCCATTAGCGGCAGCAGCTCATTATGATGTCACGTCACATTATCATAATAGCGTTCAAGGAAACGCTAGTTATTTCAGTCGGAAAACTCACTGCAACTTAATTCAAGTGAGCAGCTTTGTATTTAAGGCTATTGTTTCTCAAAAATGTCTTGGGAATACAACCTCAAAAACTTGAGAAATGAATATTCATGTGACTCTTAACTATTTAAAAAAGGTTGCTGACAGAATGTTTGTGTAAAAGTATAGGAGTCCTCGTCTCCAGCACACCCACCGCGGTGTCAGGGAGTACATGCGAGCGCTGTGAAATCACATTACCCGAGTGCTCGGTTAATTACAGATGCTTGAAACGGGGCGCCGTGAATGCAAATGTCACACTGATTGTGGATGTGGAGCTGCCAGGGGGTTTGGATCAGATGCCGAGATAGATTGATCATGTCTCTAATGGTTCACAGCATGTCGAGATGTATTAACATCATCAAGAGGAGTCATTCGAGCTTCCTGCGTCGGCGAATGCCTTGATTTACGGAGGCGTCTACATGTCATGTTGGCGCAAAACAAAGTCGTGAGGATGTATGTGTTTGCTTGTGTCAGGATGTTATTTTTATTGGGCTTGGGAAGGCTTCTTTTTTTGTATTTGTGCTTAGCTTTAGGTTATTTACTTCAAAAAGGTCATTCACACCAAGGGTGATTTATTATACTGATAAAAATATAGTTTTCCAAATCTTTACTTCAGCATTAGCAATAATGAGGAATGATTTAAGGCTGGTTTATACTTATGCGTCAAGTGATCGGTGTGACCCAAGGTAGAGATCTGCGCGGGACTAAATTTTGAATCCTGCTCCCGCCCGCACCCACAAGGTTTTAGCCCGAACCCGACCGCTCCCGCTTATGTTCAACATTCGTTGCCCCACTGCCCGACCCGCTCTGTTCCCGCTAATAGGCAGGGGGGGGCCAAAACCAAAAACCATCCAGCTATACAGAGTCCAGACAGCCTATAACACGCTGCCTGTATAAACACACACACAGCACCAAGAAAGCCAAGCAAGTGACACACACACAGACAGCAACATCACGCTCTCTCTCATTCACACACACATAGCACAAAGCTCTCTCTCATTCGCGCACAAACACACACACACACACACACAGAGACAGCAACAAACAAGCTAAACGCAGCATCACGCTGTCTCATTCACCCACATACATCCGTGTGCTCGCTCGCTTGGTAGTCGGAAGCGATATTGTTACAGCGCCCGCTCCCGTCCAAAAATACACCAGTTACCGACCGCTCCCGCGCTTTATTCGGAAATGTATTCCTGCACCGAAAGAAATCTGGTCGGGTTTTGCGGTACAGCCGTGGGAATGCAGACCACTAACCCACGCCGCATGCCTTGCGTGTAGTCGTGCCTTTAAACTTCTGCACTCTGTTTGTGTTGCTCTGCAATAACACTTCTGAAACACTAGCTGGCAGCAGGTTTTTATGTCCCTCTGTGTTGACTTTATTCGCTGGTGTTTTGTTTTTTCTGAATGCTACCTTAATGTACAAGTAGCTGAAACTCGCTCATTTTGAGGCGGGAACCGGCGGTTAATCATTAGGTAAACACAAAACAAAACTTTCCATCTGGACCTCCTTCACTGTACTCGACTCTTGTAAACACTCGCTCCAACAGGTTCGCGCGGCTCTCTGTCCCGCTTACACTTGTCAGCGATACCAAGCTGACCAATCACAGAGATTGCGCTATGCGTCGTTGCGACCTGTAGTTACTTTATTTGAGAGGTGCATGGCCACGGCGATGGCTATGGGACCATGCGCAGGCTGTACCGGGGCATACGCGTGTGCTTGACGCAGAAGTATAAATCAGCCATTAGGTCATTTTTCCACAGTTTTCAGCTAAAAACGCTCAACTTTCTAGCATTTTAGGCATTTGTTTACACAACAATAGCATTTTGGTTGAACTGGGAATGCAAGTTTTTGAAAACAACACTATCTACAAATTAAAGGCACAATATTTAATTTCCGCCACTAGAGGGCATGTATTCACAACAAACAAGACATAGATTGACAGTGTGGAATCATGCGAGTTGTCGTCTTTATGACATGTTATGGGACTGTTTAATAAACTAAAACATATATAAGTATGTTTAAGGGTTTTAAAAACTAACTAATGTGTGACGTCATTAGTGTGGCGACAAAGTACACGGTCCATTTCACTAAAATGCTAAAATGTTAAAATTGCTAATTTTTCCAGTAATCTTCTAAACATTTCTGCAAGTACATAAGTCAGCAAAATATAGAACGCTGTTGATAGTTTTTGGATCTTTTAATTAAAAAATCTTACATATTGTGCCTTTTAACCACAAAACAATAACATTTTTGAGAAACTAGGACTTAATTAAAAACACAGAAAGCAAATCAGAATCCAAAACAACATCAATTACATTATCATTCTTGATGTGAATGGATCTTTGCTTGATATAGTATTTATGAACGAGTGGAAAATTCATTTAAAATAACTTGAATTTCATTGCTAGGAAGTTCCATGTACAAAAATGAATAAATTTGATTAATAAACATTTTTTTGTGACCTTATCCTGGATTTTAAGCAAGTAGGCCTGTTTTAGGGTTAAGATGGAGAAAGCTGCATGTGTGAGCCGTGATGTACTGTATGAAGTGCTTAAAAGGAGTTGGGCAAGTTTTGGTTATTTATTGGATCATTTGCATTTCTGATGCATTGGTGTTTGGCGTGAGGCAGCAGGTTGTGTTTATGTGTTCACTTTGAAGGGAATGGATACAGAGAGCGAACATGCTGCTGTGGTCCAATCTCTTGCTGTTTTCTATCCCTGTCTTCGCTCGGCTGTCTGCACTAATTATCACTCCTCTCCTCTTAATTAACAGCGAAGAAAAAAAAAATAGTAACATCTTACTTAAAAGAGTGTTTTGATGAGAGTCACTTCTCTGAAAGTTCAATTTATTGAGGGCTGCTGTCATCACGCGCCCACTTAACAGATTGCTGTTTGTGTGCAGTCTCAGGAGAGTTTTGGTACCACCTCCTTTAAATAAGATCTTATACATGTATAGCATGTTCTTGGACAGTCTTTGAACTCTTCATTATAAAAAGACAATCTTCAAAGAACTCCTCAAGCTAATTTTAAAGCAAAGTTTAATTCTCAGACAGGAAGTGAAGATGACTAAATGAAATAATGTAATGTTTTTCTGACACAAAACATTGGATGTAAGGAACGCTTGGCTGGATATTTTACAATCCCCCTCCAATCATAAGATATATTAAAATGGGTGCTCTTGGAACAAGTGATAGAAAGCCTTGCATTGGTGTTATTCAGCGCTCAGCCAAATCTACATTTTGTATGCATTTCTTTGTAAGATTTCAAAGGTCTACAGCTTCAGCTTTTTTAATTTTCAGCAATTTTTTTTTACTTTACATTTTTTTTGTACCTTTTTTATGTTTACATTGTATCTTGCATTGTCCTAAAGGAAAACACAATAAAATGTATCCTTGTTCGTATCTCGCTGTCATGCTTTGGACTACTTTTAGCATAAAACATAAATCTTTCATAGATAAACATGAAGTGATTTGGGAGTAAGGTTTTAGGCTGTCAAGGACCTAGGGATCATGCTTGTAAATCCAACACTATTTGTCTTATTCTGTTTAAAATGATGAACACAGGTTTCAGTTTTCAAAATCAAGGGAAAACTTTCTTTCATGAAATTCATTCAAGTCAATAAAACACATTTGTTTGGAGTATAGTATCCTACAACATATGTAGCCAGCCTGGTGAACGGGGTGGTTCTTTTTTCTTAAAATATGGACCTTTTTGCAGTTACTAGCCTCATTTTCTATCTAATTATGAGGTTCAAATACTTTTTAAGCACTATTTTTTGCTGGATTAGATTGTCAGATGGTCATCAACCACATTTTTTGAGCCTAAGAAAAACATTTCCTAAAGATTTAAAAGAAAAAAAATAAGAGAATAATACTTATTTTTTATTAAATACAAATTTATTTCATCATATATTTTTAGAAAAAAAGGAAGCTGTTCATTTATTAGGCAAACGCAAACTGGCCAGCAACTTTCCTCAGTTACGCTGAAGCAACAGCCAAACAAGGATTCCGCTTTGGTCTTAAACCCTTCTTTGATGGTTATTTTCACAATTTATTATGGCATAGCAGTCAAAATAGGACAAATGAGCTTGTGTATGGGACAAATTCTGGACCTTTGTCAGTGAGGGGTGGGTCTTTCGAACCACCCGAACACCCCCTGGCTACGGGCTTGTACAATGTAAATGCAATCTTGTCTTACATTATATTTCCAGTGTAATGCATTGGAATTACACCACAATGTTGAACAGGCTACTCCACACACAGCTAGCATGATTTTATATTATTGTTGAACATGTCTACCACAAGAGTAAATGGAAAACATACTGTTTATTTGTATAGTCTGTTTATAGTTAGCTGTTTTTCTGTAGGTTATATTACTGCTGGATGAAATTGCTAAGGTGCTAGGGTGATATTTGGGTTAAATCTTTATTTAAAACACTTAATTCAAGAGTTCACACTTAGATATTGTTTGACAAATGTTAGCAGGCTTGGCATGTTGTCCCGTTAGAGAATCCTGAGCTCGGAGATAGTTGAGCCCAGGGCTCCCGCCTGGTCAATAGAGCATGTAAGGGGAGTGCGAGATCAGGTGGTTCTCGAGAGCTCCCCGTGGTAAAGGAGGAGAAGGGGTGGATGGGGGTTTCTTCGGAAAATGAAGGTAAGGGAGTAGTTCTAGCTAGGCTACTTATAGTGAGTTTGGATTAATCTGATTGGGTAACTAATGATTGTAGATGGGTGGCCAGCTGCAGTCAATCGTATCACTTGCTCCTCTCGAAATTAGTTTGTGAAACTTCACAAAAAAAAATGTGACAGGGCCTGACCTTAACGTTTGTCCTCCTCAAAAAATGATACAAAAACAAGCATAAAAGCATCCAGTTCAATATTTGAATGCATCCTTGATCACTTTCAGCTTCTGCGTCAAATGATATCACTTCCTGTTAAATTTAATGCAAATGTGAGAGGACTGACAGAAACATGGGGACAGTTGTAAAGTAGTATTTAGTATTTTTAATCAGTTGATGTAAATGATGCTATTTCTGAATTTTTTTCCCTAAATGTTTTAGCATAACAAAACTTAAAGTTGTAGCTTCAATTGGGCTGAGGGCAAAAGCAATAACAGGGCTTGTAAATTTGTAAAGCGTTTTTAATAAAGAAAAAAAAAATCAGAAAACCAAATGAATGACATATTTACAGAACAACTCACAGAAATCAACCATCAGTCCATTTCAAATTTTTTTTTTTTTTTTGGGATGAAATCCTTTTTATTAGCTGTATTTATGTTTTTATTTCAAGGATAACGTACTTTCTGGTAAAATGTTCCATGACAGCTACACTTCACATTTGATTTTATGTTATATAGCAACTGTAGAATAAGTTAATGTTCAGCATGCTATATGTATTAGGCCTCAATTAAAAGGAGTAAATAAAAAATATATATAAAAGAACAGTGTATTTTGTTAATAGCTAACTTACTTGTTCATAGCTAGCTATATTTACTGAGAGCCTACTCCATTTTCACAGAACTGAACAGCCCTTCATTTGTAACAGTAACTCCATGTTTACATTTTATAGTAGTAGCCTATAATAGTAACATATTTATCATTGGTTTGTAGGATAAGCCCTCTGAAAAAGGAAATTGTCGTTATTTACTCACATTATTAACATACATTAATCACAACTATACACGATTTAGGCCGTATATAAAGGAATGCCTCATAAATTGGTAAAATATGTGATTATTTACTTACCCTTGAATGGATAATTTGCAGACGATTCACACAGTAGTTTTGTGTTGATACACAGTAGTTTTATAGACAAACATATTCGTCGAATGTTTTTCCGTCATCCAAGTAGGCGTTCAGTGCGTTTACCGTCACGGCAGATCCATTGGGCTTTGACATCTATTTAACCAGCCACGCGTTTGTTCGCGCCAAACGAGTATGAGGTATGGAAACAAAACTGGATAAGTAATAACTATGAAGAGAGAGAAGAAAAAACGACTGCATTCAAGGTACATTTTACAAGTTGCTGCTTTCTTGAGCTTAGCATTACTTAGCATTAGCATACGTTCATCTGCCAAAATGTGAATAAAACTAATTAGCACAATGTTCAGAC
Organism: Danio aesculapii; assembly: GCF_903798145.1. NCBI lineage: Eukaryota > Metazoa > Chordata > Actinopteri > Cypriniformes > Danionidae > Danio > Danio aesculapii. The sequence goes on along the minus strand of NC_079435.1, from coordinate 13,246,984 downwards.
AATTTTATTTGAAATGCATTGTTAATTCAGTGTTTTTCAAGGAACGGTACCTTAACTGACCTTAAGGTTGATATAGTGTATAGGAAAAGCGAATCATGACATCCACTCATTCCCTCCTAATTTATTGTTTGTAAACACTGGTCACACCAAAACGTTAAGTTTGAATGAAATATAGCGCTACACACAGGCTTTGTCCACAAGGGGGCAGCCTTAAACAAGCTTGCACCATATTAAAATGGCCTAATGGAAATGAGTGTGTTCACGGTGGGCTGTCATACGGGTTGGTCTCAGTACCCTTAACCGTAAGGGGAGATCTTCATCCTGCTACTCCTCCTCTCAGCTCCAGAGCACAGCATCAAAGACACCTTTCATCCCTCATCTGCACACCTCTGATCTCAGGCATGTCAAGTGGTCCTCTTTACAATCCACCTTTAACGTCTGATTCCGGGTCAGGTTGCCATCATGGTTCATATAGCATATTTTCAGACTCAATTTTGAATTGATTTTGTTAGTTCACGTTGCTAGTTTTTTGCTGAGCAATTCATCTGTGCTTTTCATTTGTTTGCCCTTGTAATATAAATTGAAATATGAAAAACCTGTTTGTTTTCAGTTAAATTCTCAGATTAGATAAATTATTATTAATAGGCATGACTAACATTAATCAAATATATTATTATTAGGCGTGGCTAACATACCTAACCACGCCCCTACTGTCAATTTTGACATCAAACAGAAATGGTGAGAAGGGGGTGTCTGTCAGGTTGTAAATACTTTTCTAAAACCATTTTAGAGTTTACTAAAACCACTTTAATATATCCAGTCAGCTTGCAGTAGAAAAGACAAGCTCTATGAACTGCATCAGAATGTCATTTTTGGTTTTTTGACCTATGATAAGAAGTTGGAAAATGAAGCTTGAGAGCAATTCCATGCAAATGTCAACTTTGCCATGAAAAAAAAAAATTACGTTTTCACCAAAATACGGGAACCGTTTCTAAGTTTTTTGTGCAAGCAAGTATTTTACGGTAGACTTTAGAGATACTCAAGAATGTCTCTGTCAGTGTTTTCAAACTATTATATTTGATTTACTGTACCAAAGTCACACAAGTGGCAATTTCACATCCATTACATCCATAATAGAGAGATGTCACATACATAACGACACTTATTCCTCATAAATGCAAAAAAATGTTATGAAATAAAATCAATCATTTTTGTTCTATAGACAGCAACTCTTCTCCTTTTTATTAGCATTGTTTCTTTTGGGTTGTGCAGTTAAATTCACAGAATTTATACAAAGTATGTTGTTTACTGTAAACTCGCTAACTTTTTTTGGTCACATCCATAACGCATGTTTATTTTCCCTCATTTAAAGTACAAAACATGTTTACAGATTAATATTTTTCTGATGCCCTAACTCAGTGGTTAGTTGTTCTGGAAAATATAAACATACAGTATGTTTCATTATAATGTTAACATATACTTTCTCTGTGAATTTATGTTTTGAGTTTTTACTGCAAATGTCACATCCATAACAGTGGAATTGCTCATGTTATCAGTCTTTTGATTATACTTACCAAGTTTCATGTCCATTGTTGTAAATTTAGCAATTTATTTGGCTAATTTGTTTAGTAGCTTTTTAGACAGAAACCTCTTTTCTCAATGGTACTTAAAGAACTACACACCTGTAGCGGGTTTGGGGGGGTCAGGTGGTTCAAAAGAATGAAAGGTCCAGAATTTCATTTGTCCTATTTTTTACTGGTACGCCATCATAAATTGTGAAGGCATCAAAGAAGGCTTCCAATAAATGCAAACAATTATAGTCCAACGTCCAGTTGTGCAAAAAACAAAACAAAAAACATAAACATAGAATCTGATGTAAGTGGTCATCTTTCATGTAACTTTTAGTTTGAATCTTGGACCTTATTCTTGAAAGAAAACAAAATAATTATAAAAAAGTTTAAAGCACCAAAAGCAGCTCATATTAAAGTTATTTTTTTTATACTAATTATGCTATTTTTGTTATCCATAAACTTTCAAAATGTACTTTTTTTTTTTTTTACAAAAAAGATTAGAAAAATCAAGAAGCTCTACGTTATTAATATAAATATGTTTTAATTTTTTTTATGATTCAGATTGTTCAAATTCTGACTGAGGAAAGTTGAATGTGCTGGCCAGTTTGTTATTTGCCCAATAAATGACAATAGGCTACAGTTGGTTTTTTGTTTTCTTTGACTCCTTTTTTTCCAATGATATATGATGTAATAAATTTGTATTATTTTTTTTTTCAATAATTGCTATTTTTCATATTTCTTTATTCTAAATATTTAGCAAATGTTTTTGCTACATGAAAAAGTGTGGTTATAATGACATCCGACAAGCTAATCCAGCTAAATATAATGCTTAACATGTCACTAAAAATGCATCATTTAAACTACAGCTGGGCAATTTGGCCTAAAATCAAAATCTTGATTAACTGAACATTTTAATTCAATTATGATTAATGAACGATTATTTTAATTATTTATTGAATTTTTTTGCCCTCATAGTTCACTGACAAGTTTTGTATGCCGTCCATAGGCATCTTTGGCGCAGCTTCCAATCATCATCAGTGTAGTGCAAAGTAAGGCTCAAGAATGAGTCCATCGTCCTACTTGACCAGAGATCAGATGTGGCTGCAGAAGTATAAATCTTTAACAGAGCGGGGTCACGTGACACGTAGTGAAAAATCTTCCTGGAAAAATTAGATCGATTATAGGTTCTGAATGAAAAGTAATCATGAATTTTGATTACTTTTCATTTAATCGCTCAGCCCTAATTTAAACCTCATAATTAAATACAAAATAAGGTGAATAACTACAAAAAAAGGTCCTTTTTAAGACAAAAGAACAACCCTTTTCACAAACCTGGCTACGGGCCTGCTAGATATTAATATAAATACCATTAAAGAGAGACTGTTAAAACACATTTAAGTTATTGTGAGTTAGCAAGGCCCAGTATTATTTGTAAATATTTTCTTTATTTGTAATTTTATTTTGTTTTACTTATTGAGTCTTTGTACTTTTATATAACTCTATTATGCTTTTCATAATTTTTATGGTCACCTCTGGCATTGTTTTATATATGTCGTTCATGCATTATTAAAAAAAAAAGTCTAGAAGGGCTACACCTACAGAAACTTTACAAACAAAACAAAACAAAAAAACTCACAACTTCTGGTTCATCCAGATTTTTTCCCAAATTTTGTGCACAGAAAAAAGACACCACATGTTGAAACTCATCTGCAAAGTTTATTGACAGTCATCTTTGACTCAGACAAAACAAAGCTTCATAAACTGATCACAGACTTTAAGAGAAAGAAAATCTGAACACGGGTTTGAGTCAAAAATTCGAATGCCACAATAAGCCGAGACATTTCTCGTAAATCACTACTGACCTCGTGGACTCTATGAATCAATGATTCATTTAGCACAGCCCTTGAATGAACCCTGGGAAAGAGGAATCATACATATTTGATTGATTTATTCGTTTGGTCCCACTGTTCACCAATGGGTAATGAGTGAACGAAACACAATGGTCATAAATGCCAAACAGGAAACGACAAAAGAAAAAAAATCATCATTTTTAAACGTGTGTCTTCATATATAATAAGATGTCATCACTATTGAAAAAAATCAGATTTAATTAATAATGACATTTTAATTGTTTAAGGTTGGGGTGATAATTTATGCAATCCCTGATCACATTTGTGGTTACTTCACAAAACATCAAAACATTTTTTTTTTTATGAAACAAACAATTATTTGGCCAATGTGCAAATATGGCTGTTTTCGTCAAATCTAGACCTTGATTAAAATAATCCCAAAGCAGGAAAGCTAAATAAGGTAAATGACATTTACCACAGAATCTGCAACACACATCTTGATTCAGCACATCGTACTCTAAACACACTACATAAATAAAGTACATTACAGGGTCGACAACAATCAAAAGTGAAACCAACAGTGGTGTGTCGGTAAAGGACTGAATGTTTCCTTTGTAGGTCCTCAGAAAAACAAGGCGTGGGTAGCATGAATGCAAAATAAACCGATTATATATGGGAAAGTGGGATGAAAGTAACATTTTTCATTCATTTTCTTTTCGGCGAAGCCCCTTTATTAATCTGGCGTCGCCACATGCAGTGGAATGAACCGCCAACTTATCCAGCATACGTTTTTATGCAGTGACTACCCTTCCAGGCGCAACCCATCACTGGGAAAGTAACATTTTTCAATAAAACCTCATTTTAAAAGATAATGTTTTTAGGAGAAATATATTTTTGCTGTGGTTACTAACTCACAAGAGTGCTCTATCAAAACCAGGTGTTATTTTGTATCAGTGTAGAACAGCTCTAATATAACAATTATCCTTTTGACCCCCTAGGTAGGGATGAAAGTAACACACAGGTGGGTCAAAATTAACAACAATATTTGCTAGATTCTTGTCTATTTTAAATATATCTGACTATGACTTTGTTAATGATCACTGCAAACATATTTTCACCTTAAACTGCATTTTTTTTTATTTCACTTCCATCAAATGTTTTAAAAGCTATCCAACTATGCAAAATGTTAAACATTTCAAAAAATTTTGGATTTTTTTAAAAATTATTATCGGCAATATGTAATCATTCTTTTTAAACATGAATCCAAACAATGCAAACTCTAATGTGCAGGTGAAAAATAAGGTTTGTCTATTAGCAGTGGGACTGCTTAAGAATAGAAATTTGGAGCTAACCGTGGGACACGCTCCTGAAATCATCTGATATTTGGCAGCTCCATCAAGGGTTGCGTGCTGAATGTGCTGTTAGAGCCAGGAAATCAAATGCTTTCGGGGCTTCATAAAAATCGCTTTGTTAGGCCCAATCCCAATTCTATTTTGACTGCTGTTGCGTTATTTTTTGGTATTTATTTTCAGGAAATCCCTGAAGGCATATATCATGCTATCATAATGATATAATGTGGCAATAAGATCCTAACTGTACTGTGCATTTACTCAGTGGCCATATTCATCAATGTAAACAACTGTAAATCACTGTAAAAATGTCATTCCCAACCACTAGACTTTTCTGACAGGGCATTCGAGTGTTAAATGTGAAAGTATGTTGTGGGACTGCTATACAGGAGTTATTATTAGGGATTATAGATAGCGAAATTTAGAGGTTTTTATTTTAGCGGTTTTTTTAAAAAGTATAACGGTAAAACCCAAACGCAGTTATGAATGTTTTAAAACATATGCTTGTTTGTTGTAAAAATTATGTAATTATAATGTAATAATGTCAAAAAATACTAATTTGGGCATCTCCTGACTTCCGTGTGCAGCCATGTTGCCGTTGTATTCTTACCCCTTGGTTTCGAGTGTTTTCTTAATAAATCTCCATTTCAAATGCTGTCTAGCCCTTCCCCTTAGCCCTACGCCTTCAAGTTAAAGAGAGTTGGGACACCCTTCACGTGAACGCGCAAAACAAGGGGTAGGGTTAGGGGAAGGGCTAAGGGGTAGAATTGGGATTGTGCCTTACTTTCGTCCAACGTTACTTTCGTCCCCGCTCTCCACTGCATTAAACATATTTAAACAAAAGAAATGTGGGATAACACTTTTCAGAAAATAAAACTTAATTTTGTCCAAAATATCAACATATTAAAAGATGATGTCAAATAGAAAGTCTTTAAAAGAAACTACAATCAAATTGTATAAAGTGACAGAAACACAAATATTGCCCTTATATTACACTAGAAAGGAAAATCCATTTGGGGGAATATTGTTGATTATTTAAAGTGATTCAAATGTACAAATAAAAGTGCCAGGTTTGTTTAAAAATAAAAAGGGAAAATTAAATTCTCAAAAATATTCAAAAAAAAAATCTCTACACAAATATTGGGGCATTTTCAGAACTGTACGTCCAAAAAATGAGTAAAAATGTTAAAATAAATAAGCATCTTAGTAAAAAAAACACCACTAATGAAGTCAAAACTCCTGATGTACTGTATATAATCTTTAGTTTATCCACAAAAAAGGCTGGTTCTGATTGTTTACTGCGTAGCCCCTGATTGGTGTATTGTTCAGTATAGCTTCTTGGGTACAAGAAAACCAGCACACGATTCAAGAAATACATTGCTGTTTAAAACCACAGAGGATTGACAAGCAAACTATACAATCATAATTTTCGGTCCAAAAGACAAAATCATAATAATAATAATCAAAACAAAGCGCTATAGAAACACCTCAGATACAGCTATTCTAATAGGTTCCGCTAATTAACATAAATTAACATTCCAAAGTGAATCACCACTTCAAACCACAAACAAAAAGATCCTGTCAAGAGTGACGGGATGGTTTTTCTTTTGCTCTTGACAAGTTGTTAGCATTGCCTGAAGGAGAGCTGGCTAATACTAATAGCAGCAAGAATTTAAGTGCCAGTCATCACAATACGCTAACTGGCTTGTTATGAACAATATTAGCCTGCAGTCCATTGTAGTTTACTGATATTACTCTTGAGCTGCTTTAAAATCAACACACACGCACATTATTGTGTAATATTTTGCTTATTTGCCATGAATAACAAAATGTAATTAGTTTTCGACAGAAGCGTTAACCTGATTGAATATCTTTCGTCACAACAAAAACATAGTCATGTTACATTTCAGCAAGTTTTGCATAAAGAAAACGTGTATTTTTTTTTGTAGCGTGACATTATTTTCATGGTAGTTAAAGGGACTGTTCACCCAAAAATGAAATTTACTTTTGCTCAAATTGTGTGTTTCTTTATTCTGTTGAACATAAAAGGAGATATTTTGAAGAAAGATGACAACTTGTAACTATGGTTGGGCGATGTCGACCAGTTTGGCATCATACGATGTCTAATGTGAAACATCGAGATGGACAATGGCATGGTCATCGTAGGCAGCAGTGAATTAATTATTTATGGATAATTAATTTTCATAACTAATGAATTATTTGTAGCCTACCGTTTCAACTACCTGACCCGCATGGTCTTTGTTTTACCCATAACCAAATCATAAATAAATAAAGATATTTTTCGCGAGCGGGTTGCTGCTGCACTGGGGGCAGGGCGGAGGATCATGATGTCTATTGGCCATCGACGATAGACAATGCCATCGTCCATCGATCCAACCCTACTTGTAACTATTGAATTCCATAGTAGGAAAAATAAATACTATGGAAGTTAATGGTTACAGGTTTCCTGCTTTCATCATCTCTATTGTTTAACAGAAGAATTAAATTCATATAGGTGTGAGTAAATGATGACAGAGTTTTCATTTTTAGGTGATCGGTCCCTTTAAGCACATTTTCTTGTCGTTAATCCTCTTTAAAGATTGATTTAAACTCACTAGATTGTCATGATTGACCATTTTTAGTGCATTACAGTGAAAATGTACTGTACAACAGGGGTTCCCAAGAGAGGGGTCCCGGCCCCTAAGGGGGCTTCAGCGAGCTCTGTGGGGGGTTGCATCATGTTTTAAAAATTTTTTTAGCAGTGGACAATTAGGACAACGATCATCTTGCCTTAGTTCAGTTTATCCCCTGGTTGACCAAAAAATGGACAAATTTGTAATTCGACCTCCACAAAAAAGATAGAGTCTCACTTATTCGCCTTCAGCAGCTAATACTAATGACCCAAGCATACTGGACCCAGGTGACGAAGCTCCAAACGGGTCACAGTGCTAGCAGTACTGGAAACACGAAATGCAGGAAATACCAAGATAGTTACTTGTACTATGGTTGTATTCCATTTTCTTGAAGCAAAGAGTCCCTGACCCAGCCACAGGGTATTACCTGCGCCAAAGTTCTTTCTAACGAATGCATGAGGCCGTCCAAATTAATAAGACATTTGCAGACGACTCGTCCACAATACAAGCCCAGAGCATTTTTTGAGGGCAAGGCAAAAGAAAAGACACACACCCAAAATGCGATGAGGGACCTCACATCTACTAACAAGAAACTTGCAACTAATATAGGGCCAATTTAAAGGCCAAAGGCTTACGTTTTTCAGTTACATATGGCCTACTGATGTTTTGCTTTTATCATGTACATTAGGCTATTATTTGTACATAAACATATCTAGATATAGTAATACACATACCATTTCTTTGAAAACAACATTTTTGTCATCCTGACTGCAAACCTATATAAGCGACAATATCATTAAATGCTGAGGGGTGCTGTGGAAATTTTAATTTATATAATCTATATATATATCTGAAAAGTTGTTATTAGGGTGTGACAGACCTTAAAATGTCTTGGTTTCCTGAGCCCTGACTGTCTCCAAAGTAATGCAAATTGTCAGTTTCACAGCACGGCTGTGTCTATTGTCTTCTCAAGCCGGTCAACTGGTCGTACGGTTTCTGTCTCCAGAACATCATTTGACCACTTTTAATGCTAAAATGTATTGTGAATGGGTACTTATATGCTAATGAGATCGGGCTGGAAAGGCAATTTACCCCTCGACAACAACACTTCATTCGCATGCTTTGTTTAGGTTTGTCTCCACCCCAATGAATCACTGTCTGTAAAATGTATAAAAACTTAGTGCCTGCTATACAGTTGAGAGTTTCTTACAATGATGCCACAGCCATGCCGAGTTCTTCTTATTAAAGGATTCTGCTTTAAAGACAACCGAAAGTTCTCAGTTTTTTTGGGCTCGTCTTAGAATTTCACAACAGTTTGGTCCCGTGAGCCAGACTAGAGAAATTCACAACAGTTTCTTACAATATTTTCAAGGGGAAAACGGGGTCTCAGGCAAAAAAAAAAAAGGAATTGGGAACCACTGCTGTACAATATACACTAAGACAATCCAATGCAATTGATATTAAGTAAAACTTATTCTGTAAAATTTAGCTGTTAATGTAGTAGAAAATATTTTGAAATTGGTGCCAAAAGGACGGAGAAAATGGCTGTGGCGTTCCCATTGCCCGGGAATGTCCCCACCCAAATTGCTCGTTCGTTTTGGCACCACCCATCTGTCAATCTATGGGCAGGATGGGAACGATCCACTTTCTGTAGAAAAAAGCCATATTTTTAATCATCCAGTGGATTTCTGCTTACAGTACATAAATATAGAGCTCTCTGATTGGAGGTGACAATCATGAAAATAATGTCAATAAGTCTTTCTTTTAATTATTGGGCTAAAATATCACACACATATCTATATGAAATATGACACAGGCATGTTTTTATTGTTTTGTGTAATTAATCTTTGCAGTTTACCTATCAAATAAAAAGGTAGGTTTTCAAATATCAGGTTCAGAATGCACTAAAAGGAATCTCTGAACGTCTTCCTGTGTCCTAGAGAAGTTCAAAATCACCTAAATCACCTTTCTTTTCCATTCTGATGCTTGGTTTGAAATGCAGCAGATCGTCTTGACCATGTCTACATGCAGAAATGCATTGAGTTGCTGCCATGTGATTGGCTGAGTAGAAATTTGCGCTAATGAGCAGTTGGACAGGTGTACCTAATAAAGTGGCCGGTGAGAGTATAATAAATCAAATATATTTATAATTCACTTCCATACAAATCATCCCAATCAATCGAAATTAATGACTTTCCAAATAGAGTTATTTAAGTCATGTGATGAAATTGTATTTATATCGCAATATATATTGCAGGGATGTCAAAATTCTCCAATATTGTGCAGCCCTACTAACAACACTGCTAACACTGTCTTTTTGCACCTACTCTTTTCTTTCTCAGCACAGGACACAGAGCCAGCCTCATGGCTATGTTCCACCTGTTTACCTAATGCGTTTCATTTTAATCAATGTAATATTTCATCAGTGACCTGAACTCACTATTATCCCCACACAGACGCACCATTTTTTTGGCCTACGCAAACTGTCGGCTGTGGGGGATTGGTGGAAATATGGATTAACTGGGCAAATCAAATATCCTCTTGCCATAAATGACTCTTTCATTGGTTAATGCCTTGAGGCTGTTTTCCTACTTCCTAGATTTTGCTCTCCATGGCAACATTGCAATTTGCTTTCACAGAAAAACCCAGAGCTTGCGTGTTTGGATCGACAGTCAAGAGCAAGTTCACAGTTAATCAAGATTTGATTAAGCCAACATGTTTTTGGGGTCGTGAGATGAGGTGCTCCATTTTAACCGCATTACTCTATGGCAATTACATTTCCCAGCACCATTGGATTAATGCAAATATCCAATTTTAATGTTATTTATCTGGAAATGACTTGTTATATAACAATCTGACTCATTGGTTAATCATTCCTGTGTATTGTTTTAACAAATGATATCTCTTTAATTTCACCACAACGTCCTGTTTTTTGAACAAACACACACACACGCACGCATAAGCAAAATTATAGCGGACCACTTCACCTGCCACCTACCAAAGCTTCAGATTACATTACGAAACACATGATCAAATAGTCATCAATGCACAAAGACCTCCAGATCATTAATATGGGTAAGCTTTCAGCTAGCAGGCTAACGCTAGCATGAAATGGCGAGGTATGAGAAGCACTGTACCTTTACATCTGTATTTTTTTCTAGTAATGTTCGTCTCAGCTCAGCACAGACAAAAATTGTGAAACACTGAGACCTATTTCTTTTTTTGTATGAATTTCATCAGTGCCTTAGCTGATCTGACTAGCTCTAAGGACAGCAGAAGAAAGATAAAAGAGATTGTAACACTCCCTATTGAATATGATTCCAGCTTTAAAGGATATGCAGCGACGCTATGAATGAGATTACTGCAGATTGGTATGGCTCACAGAGCGTGTCACCTGAATTCGATGAGATGCTGTCCATGATTTACGTTAGCCAGATGCTTTTAAGGAGCAGCAACACCACTGGTTTCCATAGCAACAGAGACTTGAGCATGAAATACAACAGACCTTTGTGAATGGATGCCTGAGCCTTCAAGAGTACAAAAGTCATCGCATTGGGAAACGGAGACCCATGCAGTGCCAGAGAAAGTCCCTGAACTGTGACACCGACCCTCTCTTGAAACAGAGATCTATTAGAGATCCTTAATGGCCCTTTTGAAACTTGGGTTTGCAGCAGGGGGTTGAGCGGGCTCCCCTAAGTGCTCCGGTAGGTCTTTATAATGTCTTTGATAGCCCTCCTACAGATGGGACAGCTTGCGTTGGCCATTTTTTTGAGGCGCAGCCCGCAGGTGTAGCAGAGACACATGTGTCCGCAGGTGTAGATGACGGTATCCACTGTGTTTTCATAGCAGATAGAGCACTCGTCCAGCCATGAGCCTGAGGCAGATGGGAAAGTCGGTGATTTGGGGAGATTGATGGGTGAGTTTGGTGTCGTTCCTATGACAGAGAAAGATGGAGAAATTTTGATTACCATTTGCTCATTTACTAGCAGTTGCTCCAGACAGTTAGTTTACTAGGCAAAAAGATGCCACAGTGCTATATGAAGTGTTGAAATCTTTTGTGGTGACAAGGATTTCTGTGAGAAATAGAAGTTAAGCCTGTTAAGTTCCGTTCTGTTAAAGCTTTAAATAATCTAGCTCCTGTTTATCTAACCAACCTTCTGTCTCGCTACAATCCAACCCACTCTTTAAGATCTCAAAACTCAGGGCTTCCGGTAGTACCTAGAAAAGCAAAGTCTACTAAAGGAGGTCGTGCCTTCACATATACGGCTCCTAAACTCTGGAATAGTTTTCTTGATAATGTTTGAGGCTCAGATGCACTCTTAGTTCAAAACTAGATTAAAGACCTATCTTTATTGTAAAGCATCCACTCAATGCATCGCATAATGGTTTGATGCATGAATGTGCTCCATGCAGGTGAGCTGGCTTGACAAACACCTGTAGGACACACTCCTCCTGTCTTAAAGCACTCGACATTTTGTTAGAAACACTCATATGCTTTAAATGGTTGTTTATATAACTACTATTTTCATGTTTCACACTTTCGTTTAAAAACACTATGAACAACAGCTACGCTAATTATTTTCTTTATTCTCTATTTCCACTTGAGGATACTCATCCCAAGGCCCCCAGAGATTATGCAGCACCATTGATGCGATCCAAGACCTGTGAAGAAATGAATGCCAAGGTATCCATAATCCTGGACCAGGCCGTATTCAGAGCTGATGCTGTGGTGGTCATGGAGGAGTGGAGTGCATTAGACTGATACCTGAAAGACCACAGTGATAGTGTTTTTTTTTCTTCACTTTGTCAGTTGGTGAAGTTTTTTCCTCGCCACTGGCTTGCTTAGTTTGGGACTTAAAGAGCTGCGCATCGATGAATTTCCTCTTCAGTATTTGAACTTTCAGCAGTGAAATTTAAACCACACTGAACTGAACTAAACTGAACTTCAACTCTGAAATCTGGACTTTACTAGAACCTCTATTTTAAGCGGCTTTGACACAGCCTACATTGTAAAAGCGCTATAGAAATTGAAATTGAATATACCAAAAATGCAATTTTTTATATCATATAGTCTTAACATTTTCTTAATACTTGTGTGCCAAAAACCTTATAATCTGATAATAAAAAAAAATATTTATTTGTTTTTCCAGGAAGTCCTGTTACATGATAACTCTGTCTAAAAAAAAAGCATGCAGACCTTCAGTGGAGCTGCAGAAGGCAGCAGAACAGCCACGTTCATGAAGACTGGGCTCTGGACTTCCACCACACAGGCCTGAGGGAGAGGCAGAGGGCGAACCAGGGCTGGACGGGTCACGAGCATCACCCAAGAAAGTGGAGCCTGAATATGCACATATAAGCAGGTGACAAACAGTCAATATGATTCAGCGCTTTTCAGTTCTGTAGTAATAATTGATTCTATAAATGGTTTCTATCAAAGTCCAAAGACATGCAGTATAAGTGAATTGAATTGAATTGAACTACACTGCAAAAAATGCTTTTCTTACTTTTTTGTCTCGTTGTTAGTCCAAACATCTGACAATTCTTAAATCAAGAAAAAATTTCTGAACAAGCAAAACATAATGTCTCGTTTTCAGAAATGATACGCCAAAATTAAATGTGTTTTTTCTTAAAAGAAGCTAAATAATCTGCCAATTGGGGTAAGAAAAATAATCTTATTTCAATAGGGAAAACAAGATTGTTTGCTTAACCAATTGGCAGATTATTGTGACTTAATACTGGCATATCATTTCTGAAAACAAGGCATGTTTTGCTTACCTAGAAAATGCTGCTTGATTTAAGAAATTTGAGATATTTGGACTAGAAATAAGACAAAAGATCTAAGTATAAGAAAAACATTTTTGCAGTGTAAATTGGCCGTAGTGTATGAGTGTGTGCGTGAATAAGAAAGTATATGGGTGTTTCCCAGAGCTGGGAGAGCATCCATTGCATAGAACATACTGTATGCCAGAGTAATTGACAGTTCATTCCACTGTGGCGACCCCAGATAAATCAGGGACTAAGCCGAAGGATAGTGAGTGAGTGAGTACAAAATACAATATTGTATTTTATCATAAATAACAATGTCAAATATTTGATTATGAATCTGAAACATGCCATAAATCAGTCATCAGAACATTCCCTGAAGCACAAATTGTAAAACAGCACTCTGGACATATTCCAGATATTTTCACTTTAAAAAAATGCATATATTTCAGTAATATAAACTGGCTGGTAAGTGAACAGACTGTGGGTAGACCAAATGAGAATATTTTCCATATCACACATGAAAATGACATTTCAAAAGATCAAAAACTTGTAAAGGAAGCGGTTATTGTCAACAATTGTTCTCTTGTCATACTCCTCGCAGAGCTACAGTACACATATGGCATGACTGCACAGGTGCTGTGTTTGTGAGTCTGATGGGGTGCTTGTTTCAGTGATGTCAGTGCATTGTTTTGGCTGCTGAAGCTCAGGATGGAATCTGACTCTGGCACCTTTAAAGATCATGCTGTCCTGAGATTCATTAACAGATCCGAGACCAGAAGACCTAATTTCGTTATACGACTTGAATAGCTCTCTCAGCGACCAAAACATTTAGAGCAGTTATTGACTTAACCCATTAAATATTAAATTAAATCAATTCAGCCTATTTACTGATTGTTTGTTCACATAACAACTCTGTAGTGAAAGATATATTTTCAGTTTTGTAATGAAGGGTACCTTAAAATAAATGATCAAAAAAGTGAACAGTATACAACCAATTACTGGAGGGATGGAATTCTGTTAAGGTTCTAATAGAATTGTTAATGGGCTCATTAAGAATCTTAATCAGAACCAGACTCGTTCATTTGCTTACGATCTTCTAATAAGTGCTACAGTAAGATTTCTGGGCCTTTAATGGAGCTTGTAGATCTGAGACCGAATTTAAAGGTGCAGTTTGTAAATTTGACACCCAGTGGTTGAACTAGGTATTGCACTCCTGGTTTAAAACACACGCAAACGCAGGTTGCCAGATTGACAACATCAACAGAAGCAAGCCTGACTATTGAGCCTAAAGGCTGATTTAAGTCGTGTCCTAAATGAAAGCAATGGCATGCCATAGAAGGAATATTTTCCATATTAAAATGAGTTTTTATTCTAATTAACACCTTAAACGTATATATTAGAAACGGCTTCTATTTCTTACAGCTGAACAACAGAAAACTGACAATGATCAGGTTCACCTCATGTGCTTTATTCAGTGTTAAATGCTAATAATGTGAGTTTGAAGGCCATTTTACATGATATTCATTGTTATACTACTGAAAGCAGCAGCAGATAGTTCACCTTAGATCTTGAAAATAAAAAACAGTTTGAAATTGAACTTCAGAACTGTGACTCAGTACAAGCCAACAAATATCAGTGATTCAGCATGTACATTTAATAATGTTAAAGAGGTTTAATGTGTATTAATTAGACTATAAACCTTAACATTATGTTGGAGTGCAGTAAGTGCACTATTCTGTGCTTCTAAATGGCTGTATTGTCGTGTTTCATCTGGAGCAAACAGCCAAATTCTTATCACTGTGTGTCTCGTCATGTAGCGTGTTGTTAGGACATGCAGTTACAATGTAACCTGCTCACTTAATGTTTACGTTCGTAATATTTATATTAATTTCTAATTAATAACCTCATGTGGGACTGTGAATCTGCGTCTCATTTCGGAGTCTGTTACTGTCCACCGGAGGCCGCATTTTGGTCACAGACGCATACTTTGAACGCCGTCATGACTGAATGAATGAAATATGCTGTTTTCCACTAAGGCAATCCGGAGTGCTGAAATATAATTGGCTAAAGTGGCAGTGGGCGGGTTAAATTACCAAAACAAAGACAGACGTTCTGGCATGTAACGGACATATTTAAAGCAGAAAATCTGACTTTAGCATTGTTTTGCAGATAAACAAGAATGTTCACTTAGCATGTTTCTAAAATATCTGCAAACATATGATATTTTTATGCTTTAGAAGAGTCAAAAACTTACAAACTTTAATTAAACTGACCTTATTATGCTGGATATTCTTATACATACAGTATACACACTATAGTATAGTGTAAGAAACTAAGAAACTCACCCACTTATGTCAGTCTATATGCATGCATAAGTGTGTATTTCCTTTGGATGAGGTGTATGACAAATTTAAACTGGAACCAGCGTGAATTATACATGTGCATTCTTTGCTCACGTTTGCATACAATATGCAAATCCTACAACGTGATCCTCTATTAAGCTGGACATCGGGTGAGGAGTTATATATGGGGTGGGGTTCACCAAGCATGATCCTTTATGAGTCTGACATGCCATTCCACCTTCCTGTCATTCCACACATGCATATATCATAAATCCCCCTTCTCCAGGCCTCAGCAACTGGCCCTGGATCACAAGGGCCCGGCCTCTTCAAGAGCATCTCTACTAGATTAACAGAGACACGAGAACAGCTGAGTCTCTCTAACCTCCAAACGCAGAGGGAGAGACTTCAAAAAACCTATTAGAGAAAGTCAGCCCTCTCTAAAGCCCTTTGTCATGCATAAAATGAGCACTATGTGTCAACATGGCAGAAAGTCTTTTCTATATTTTGAATAGCAAAAGGGTACTGACTAAACTAGTTGTGTGATATAAGAAGTCACATAATTCATCTGTCAAATGGTTTAGTATTTGTGTGTGTGGAAAGTACAGGTGTGATTTGTTCATGTCATAACTTGTTTAACTTCAGGGTAGAGCTGCACAATTAATTCGAAAAAAGATCGCGATCTCGATTCGACCCCCTAGACGATCTTACTCCAGCATTTCTACGATTCTGCCAATCATA
The DNA here is from genome assembly GCF_903798145.1 of Danio aesculapii. NCBI lineage: Eukaryota > Metazoa > Chordata > Actinopteri > Cypriniformes > Danionidae > Danio > Danio aesculapii. Next base: position 13,230,735 of record NC_079435.1, on the reverse strand, counting down.
TTTTCAAGTTCAGGAGAGAAGCAAAGGCGGCTGCACGAGTCTTTTCATTGTTTCACACACATTGCTCAGCAACATGGACACCTCCAAGTGATGTTGAAAGAGTCACATACTGTATATATAAGGTATAATTCACCTTAAAATGTCATTTTGTCTTCATATAATGCTGTATTTGCGGCCGGGAAATCACATGTGACGTGAACTGTTATCACAGACAGGACGGGCGCGCAACCTACTTAATGATAGACGTGTGCGTCTACTTTAGCGAACAGAACCTGCATAGGCTGTGAGTAACAGGTAATAAAGTTGTAAATAATATTCAGTTTGTGGCACAGACTGATCGTTTGAGAGCCGCGCGCGAAGTATGAACAGCACTAAGCAGTGAAAATGAAACCGAAAGTGTGCACATCATTTAAATGATCATATCGCATTTTAGAGTTATGATTGCAGCATTTGATCTGTTCTTTCTTTCATAGCGAACACACAGTTGTGCATGAAAATAAATGTTAACAGTGTCAGTATAACTACTCTAGCCTATATAATGTTAATTTTACCAGTGAATTAAATGGTCTAATAATGTTGTCAATGACAGATTGCAAGCATAGGCCTATATCTTAAACATAATTCAACATCAGAATTATTTTAAGTAGAATAGAATTATTAATAAAATCCAGTAGACCTACACATAATATTATTATTGTTGTTGTTTTACCATATGTTTGAGAAATATGAATATGCATTACTTAAAACAATAGGTCATTGAATTTTGGTAGTAATAAAGTGTACGAACCCTGATAAAATCAAACCATGTATGTATTTATACATTAATATTATTGAGCAGGGTGGCCAACTGAAATGCCAACTGACCCAGCTGGGGCTTGACCCAGCAACCTTCTTGCTGTGAGGCGATAGTGCTACCCACTGTGCCACCGTGACACCCATCTTACAGCTTTCCTTCAGCTTTCTTTATTACAACTCTATGTAATATGTAATCAAGCATACTTTGTTGCTACTTTCTAGTGGTGTAATGGATTACAAACCTCATGGTTCGGATCACACACAATATTTTAGTCCTGGATCTAACCATTTTTCAGATCAGCAAAAAAGGGAGGAGACAAATGTTATTTACTTTCCATTTATACAAAACAATTACTACAAAAACCATTGGTTTTAACAGACACAACTTAGAACCTGTAATTTTAATAAAAATCCGTAACACCCCACCTACTTTCACATTTTTTTGGGCTGCAAGTCACATTGGCTAATTGGGGATATTTTTCCAATCACAATTGCTTAACTCTACCACTTGCAGTAAAGTTATAGTTATTTGTGGTTTACTCATATTTCATCTCTCTTTGTATATTCTTGCCGCTGTTACAGTTGAATAAGCACAGCGAGACAACAGCTAAATGATTACAATGACATTTTGAACCTTGAATCTTGAAAGAACAAAAACATTATGCTAAGAGGGGAAATAGGAATGAGAAATGGAGAGAGGAGATGTAAACGAGAGAAATGTTCTCAAATGAATGCTCTCAAATGAAGTGTGAATCGCCCACTCTCCTCTTCACTTTCTCATTTCCTTTCCTTCACCGCATGCTAATGAGATGGTGCGAGTGTGTCGGTGCGGCGCAGAAAGGGAGGGTAAATGTGCTTCCAGTGACAGACGTCTTATAGAGTGCATGCAAAGCTTACAGAGGTCACTGCCCACCCACACAAACTTCTGTAATACTAGCTGTTTTTAGCCGTGGATGAGTCTGTGTGCATATATTTGTTTGGTTTAAACTTTACTGAGATTGTGTCGGTTGCAGGTGTGTGTGGGTGAGACCTGGAGCACTGTCTGGTGTTGTAAAAGGTTACTGGAGTGCATCTGTATTTTTTTATCAATGATTTGAAGTGATTCCGATGAGAAATTTAAATTAAATACATATAAATCTGATACCTACAACAGCAAAGTCACAGTTTTGAAAAGGTCTATAATTGCATGTGTATATTATAGATTATGGGGTGGCGTGGTGGCACAGTGGGTAGTGCTGTTGCCTCACAGCAAGAAGGTCACTGGTTCGAGCCTCAGCTGGGTCAGTTGGCATTTCTCCCCTTGGTGGAGTTTGCATGTTCTCCCCTTGTTCAAGTGGGTTTCCTCCGGGTGCTCCGGTTTCCCCCACAAGTCCAAAGCTTAGACATCCCAAGTTGGAAAAAATCATTTTCGGGGATATATAAATGATTTGCGGGAGATGAAAAAAAGGGGTGCGTGACATATTTGGGGGGGGGCACGTGCGATTTTCAGGAGATTATCATTCGTTTGCTGGCATCGGGGCGTCACTATGCATATGCGGGAGACTCCCGGAACTTACGGGAGACTTTGATGTCTGCAAACTTCTTTTATGAACAACATGCTTGATATTATTAGCTATTTTTCCATCCAAAGATGCAAACTAAATGTATGCGCAAAACTGGATTATCGCATAAAAGACGTGCGATTAACGCAGTGTTTCCATCCAATGAGTCAAAGCGAACAAAATCGTCACTTTCTGATTAACTGGCGCCAAATATCAAAAAGAAAAACGGAATTTACTGCAGTAGGAGAAGCTGTGTGAATCGTTTCCTTATTTAATGAATGACTTGCGCCTCAGAAGACAATGCCGATACGCAATGAACTCATGGTGGTGTTTGTAACTATGAGAAGCGGAGCACAGACGCTCTTGACAATTCTGAAGGTAATTAATAATACAATAACTTTATGCGCATCTTGCCATCTCCATCAACCGTTTTTTATGCACATATCCAAAATGCACATAAAAATAGGTGGATGGAAACGTGGATATAGATTTTCGGAACCAAAATTGTGAACACATAATGGCTGCCAAAGTTTGTAAGATTATTGAGGAAACATCATAGAGGCATGGTTTTTGTTGACATGGCTCCACTAAACCTTCCTTAATTCATTGTGGCACCAGTCTAAGACATGCCATGTTTAAAAGGTGGATGAGGAGCTTCTGTCCTCCAATTGGCCAAATATTGTGGCCAGAACTAGCCATGGAGGATTGAAAACCAATCAGTTTTTGCATTCTTGCCATTTACAATTTCACACAGCACCATTGTTCAAATAGACCGTGCCAAGGTCTGGGTGATACCTCATAGTCTTAACCATACACAAGTGATATTTCAGTTACTACTTTATATGTTTCAGTTAGACTACTTAATAATTATGTTGAAATTATTAGGAATGCTTTAGTACTGCTGAAATCATGGTTTCGAGGAAACTTAACTATTTTACGTTTTTGTCAGTTAAGTGGCTAATTCGTACGAATACATACAAGTTTAGTTGTATAAAAATGTCCAATTTTTAAAAGGAGGTGTGAAACCAAACCCCACCCCTAAACCCAAATCTTACTATATTTTACGAATCAGATTCATACGAATTAGCAGCTACATCAAAAAGTTATGAATAGCTGTGAGATAGAGCTAGATAATTTGATGCATAATAGATCAAGCATGCTTACCCAGAATCCTCAGCTGTGTGACTGCACCATGCAGTCCAAAGAACATCCAGAGTGGTCGTGAGTTGTCCACACACACCTGCATCCCCACATTGGTGCCATTATGGCTCAGAATTACTTCCCCTTCCTGGGTGACCAGGAAGCCCAGTATATCAGCACTTTGCAAAGCAGTAGGCACCCTACACACTGCCCAGAACTCCTTACGGTCTACCAGAGCTTCGGGATTGTAAGGGAGGTCGCTAGGACGAAGCACTGCTGGGTCACATGATGTCACGCCATACGAGAGAGACCCAAATCGAGCAGGACTGGACTTAATGACTTTGATGAAGATGGTTTCGCCAATTCTCAGCGGGCGATCTGTGAAGACCAGTGTGCGTTCTTCACGGTTGTGTTCAGATCGTGCCACGGTTTGTTCGTTGAGGATTTTGATGTGGGCACCTCGGAGCTGGTGGAAACGAATGTCACATTCCAAGGCGTGAGGAAGCAGCGACGACTGCTGGGAGTTCATGGAGTTTTGAGGAATGGGACAGGTGACAGGAGCAGGAGGGAGTCGAAGCCTGGAGTCGTCTTGTGGCAGGTTGAGATCACAAAGGCTGACAGACAAGCGGGAGGTGTCTGCTTCACGTCTTAAAGAGGTGGATCCACGGACTGTGGTGAAGGATCGTGGCCGGAGAAGGTCTGGAGGGACGACTTCACTCTCTGTGGGACATAGATGAGATACAATGATCAGATTAGCTACAGTATTAACATTATACAGTTGATTCAGTGGTTGACCATACATAATGAACAAACATTGGAGAATAATCAGCCTGGCCACTAAAACTAAATATGTCCCCAAGATGTTTTTTTTGATATTTACTGTGCTGGTTTCCACTGGTTGAACTACAGTACATTCCAGGTTGATGTGATATTGTTTTACAGCATCCATTTTGACTCCAAAAACCCTTGTTTCAAGACAATGTTTAAAGTTCCTCTCATTTAAATTGATATGTATCCCTAGTACAGTGTTTCTGTTGTGGACCTAGGGTGTCCAAACCATTTCTTGGAGGGTCACAGTCCTACAAAATTTTTGTTCTAACCCTAATTAAACACATGAACCAAATAATCAAAGCCCTTATACTCAATTTCCAATCTAGAGTTGGCTGTGGTGGGAATTTCTAGGTGTCTGTACGGGGGGTCACGAACTTAAGAGCAAGGAGTGAGCTGTGCTATGCATCGAGTTTTGGCCAGCTGCTGTGATCGGATATTATACTGAAGTCAACAGTTTTTAAGGGATTACGAAAGTTTTCCGGAAGAAATAACAAAATGGGAGATGGGTCTGAAATACGTGAAACTCTCGGGAAAAATGGGAGTGTTGGCAAGTATGATATAATCATATCAACAAAACAGGACGTGCGCAAAGCAACTGGGATTAAAAGATCTGTTCAGCTCTCTGTGATCATCAGTCATCATCAAATGTGATCAAGAATGAGTTTTACAAGTTTAAAACTATTTAAAACAGCCACGTGTCAGTACAATCACAAAAGAAGACGCTTCAATCCTGGTTTGTGGATGTTAAATCAGGGTTATTTTGTACATTAACATATCAGATATCCATACAGCAGTGAATATTAACGTGTATCCTGTCACATTTGCATGCAAAAACGGTGTGTGTGTGTGTGTGTGTGCGTGTGTGTGTGTGTGCGTGTGTGTGTGTGTGTGTGTGTGTGTGAACTTTGTAACGTCATTGTGAGTCACTCATCGTTGCAGAAAGGCTTGAATTGACTCCACAACAAAAACATCAAATAATCATTGGTAAAGGTTTTACTGCAGTATTTCTCACAAACATTACATGAGATCTGCTTCCTTCATGTCTGTCACTGTGCTGTTTATCTGACGCAGCCGAGGCGGAGATGGAGGCACACTCTGACAGGCACGTGGGATCTGTGGGCGGGGAGAACTAGCATTGATGGTAACAAAAACAGCTACATTGTGTTCAATGCAGAAAAATCCAATAATCTGAAAGATATAATAAATAATCAGATGTGTGTTTTGAGCTGAAACTTTACAGACATATTCTGGAGACACAAAAGACTTATCTTAAATCTTAAAAAAGGGGTCAAATAGGTACCCTTTAAGTCATTTTTGACTACTTCAAAGACATTCATGCAAAAGACACTAGTAATAAAACAAGCATAAATTCTGTAAGAAACTCATGTCCTTGTTATTGTTCACCTCTTTGTAGATCAGTATGGTTAAAAGTGAGTTCAAGGCAGCTAGTGTAAATGTAACGCATTACTATTTTACATAAGAGCTAATGTTGTTTCCGAACTAGCTGCCAGGCAGTGTGTCTCTCTATCATTTACACCAGTTACTTCAGCAACTTCTAGGAATAGAACTTTGTAGTAATGCAATAGTACGCTAACATAGTACAGCAGTCATAACATACCCAACCCTCCTCGCTCCGCCTGCCTAAAATAGTGCTAAATATGAATGAAATGCTGTGCTAGCAACATGCTGTGTGTACACCAAACTTAATTCCCCATTCCTAGTAGCCTAAAATAGCATATTACAGTATTTTAAAGGTAGGCTAGCTTAGCTTATCATAGCTCAGCACTCAAACAAGCTAAAGACCGTCGTTCCCTCCTTTTGCAACTGATAGCCCCACTGGAGTGTGCCCTGTATTTAGACCTCATCTGTGCATTCGAAGACAGTCAGACCCCAGACAAAAATATTAGCACTAAAATTGACTGTCAGTGCTAATTAGCTTGTTAAAATTAGCTGCTCCTCCTAAGAGCCATACCACTGATAGGGAGAACTTTATTTAACCTACTCAGTGAAATAGATTTCGTATGTAAAGCTTATACCTGAGCACCATTTGCATATTAAAAAATGTAGTCATGCTAACTTATTCAATATTTGATTATTATTATTATTATTTTTAACTGCATGGTGTTTTACATTACCATACTCACTGCAGTTTTGCTTTACAAGAGATGTTTAAACACAGAGGGAAGTGACTAAAAGATAAAAGCTGGAGGTCAAGAAGTGTGATAGAAGAAGATAAAATAAAAGAGAGCCTCAATTTCTCTTCCTGTGTCTGTCTTTATATATCGACAGTGACCCAGAGAGACTGTTGATTAGCCCTCGTCGCAGATAAATCCTCTTAGACCCAATTACAGTGTGTGTGCGTCTGTGTGTAAGTGGCTCGGCAAACAGTGAAAGAGACAGATCAAGAAAGAGTGGTTCTCCAACCCTCTATATTTAGCTCTGTAAGGACGCAACTCATTTCCATCAGGATGAAGGACGTAAGAACTTAATCCCCAACATGCAAAGCTAACAGGTCAACAAATGACTTATTGCCTAATAATACGCAAGGATACTATATAAACAGTGTGAAGCAATATCTGTGACCTGAGTCAGCAAACGACTTATTCCCTAATCATACGCAAGACTACTGTACAAATAGAATGAAGCAGTATCTGACGAAGTTGTTTTTCTTCTGCCATTCAGAATGAGTCGACGCGGCTCAGGTGACAAAAAAGGGATTACATTATCACCGTAGCGTTGAAATGCTTGCTTAGTACAGATAGGGTAAGTAAATGAAAGCGGGATCGGTGATGCATTATAATGGACCACAATAGGCTGGAAATGGTTGCAGGCCAAGAAAGGCTGCTAAAGTATAAGTTCCCCTACTTGTGCGAGGCCTTGATCTCTCACAATGAGCAAATTCTTGCAAGTTTCAGCTTGAGAATATGGTGTAGCATCTAAACTGTAATAAGTGATCATAATCTATTGTTTTTCTTGAGATCTGCTGCATACACCTTTTTCTAAGGGGAAGTTTACACCGCTATGTTTCCAGCCAAAAAAACCCCCTGGAAACTCTGTATGTGTTTTGCCTGTTCGCTTACACCACAACAGCTTTTTTGAGATTGAAAATACATCAATCTTTAATGTTGAAGTTCTTGAAAATGCAGCCGTATATGTAAATATCTTGTATGTAAGTATTCATGTAAAAAAACACTGCAATGGTGGAGTACATGGTAGTGTTGTTGTTGCTCAACCAACAGTGGAGATGCATCTTGCGTACATGGCAAATTTTATAGACACATCAGCACTGATTTGTCAACAGCTTGTTGTCATTCCATCTTTACAAATACTGTTTACTAACAACGTGACAGTAAGAAATATTACCCTGGCATATTAATACAGATATTTTGGCCATGTTTGCAGAAGTGTAAATGCGAATGGAAAACATTTTGAAACTTTTTTTAACACAAAGGTAAAAACTTCTTTATTTCGCTATATTTTTGTCATGCAAACCTAGCCTAACTTTCACAGGTGGAACATAGAACATCTAGAATCTCCAACCCTTTTTTATGGCTGATTATACTTCTGCATCAAGCGCAGGCGTATGGTCTGGTGCAGCCTTCACCCAGTCGCATAGCCCTTGCCGTGGCTGACGTCAACGCTGATGCGCACCTCTCAAAAAATTTAATTACACGTCGCAACCATGGGTAGCGCAAGCTCTGTGATTGGTCAGCTTGGTATCGCTGACAAGCGTGGGCAGTGCTGAGAGCCGTGAGCCTGATGGAGTGATTGTTTACAAGTGTCGAGTTCCATGAAGGAGCTCCAGATGAAAACTTTTGTTTTGTGTTTACCTTATGATAAAAGTTGTTGCACGTTCACCGGTTCCCACCTCTGAATGAGCGAGTTTGAGCAACTTTCAGTGTTCAGAAAAAACAAAACACCCGCGAAGAAACTCGACACAGAGGAACATAAAAACCTGCTGCCAGCTTATGCTTTGGATATGTTATTGCAGAGCAACACAAACAGCGTGCAGAAGTATAAATGCGCGACTACACACAAGGCAGGTGGCGTAGGCCACGGTGATCACTCGATGCAGAAGTATAAACCAGCCTTAAGCTGAGACACCTTGAGTGAGCTTCTGCTGCTGTAGCTCACCCGCTTCAAGTTTTAATATGTTGTTGTTAGGTGCTTTTCTACACACCACTGGTAAAACAAGTGATTATATGAGCAGTGTTTCCTCTAGGATTTTCTTCAGCTGTGGCGGCAGACCTTTTACACAGATCTACCAACTACCTTTGGCGTTATTTCAATGACAAATGTGGCGAGTGCAGTATTACAAGCTGAGATTGCATTCATGTAATAAGAGCATGCGAATCTCTTTGCTTGCACGCCGATTTTCTCTGTTCTTAAATGACCCTCAAATATACGCTGCTCAACTGCTGAATAGTGGTTTAGTGCATTTATGTAATAAGTATGTCTCCAACATTTATTAGATTTGTTAGAAATATTTATGAATGTCTCCAATAGACCTACAGAGCGGCATTAATGCGTCCTGAGGTAAAGTGAAACGGCTACAAACTCCAGCAAGATAAAGTCATTGTATGCAGAGCCATATACCTTTATCTATAAAGCGTAATTATGGAAACTGTGTTCATCTTAACTGAAAGCTACGTCATGTTTGCTGGCCTCACGCATCACACACCTTTCAGTCAGTCAGTCAGTATGTCAACTTAAAGGGTTAAACAAATAATGCACAGCACTACTACGGTTACAGAAAAGTTCACGCTCTTATAATTCTTGTGCCTTTTTAATATGTTTTGGTGCGATTATGACCTGCTATTAAAAAAAATAGCAACAACTTAAGGTTATGAATGAGAAGCTGTTATGTAGCAGTGGTGGGATGAATTTTGGTGTGGAATGAATGTTTCGGAAACCATGTATGAGTTTTTGTTGTCTTTCTGTCAGCTTGAAACAGCCTGGCCGTAGAAATGCCACCCACTTGTTGTTTTCTACATTGAAGAAAATTCACTGTAAAGTGAACACAGAAGGTGTTCCGTGAAAATGATTGAACATCAGAAGTTTGTGACCACTCAGAACAACCTGTTTGGCACCAACAACCATGCCGGGTTGCATATATTACCCTTTTTCCCAATTCTAATGCTTATTTCAAACTTAAGCAGATCGTATTCATCTACATTTACAACATTGCACCTAATAATAATAATAATAATAATAATAATAATAATAATAATAATAATAATAATAATAATAATAATAATTTCTTACATTTATATAAAACTTTTCTGGACACTCAAAGTGCTTTACACAATGAGGGGAATCTCCTCATCCACCACCAGTGTGCAGCATCCCCCTGGTTGACGCGACAGCAGCCATATTGCGCCATACTGCACACCACACACCAGCTGATTGGTGGACAGAGTGATGAAGCCACTTATGATAAGGGGATGGTTAGGAGCCCATAATGGACAGAGGCCAGTGGGCAAATTTGGTCAGGATGTTAAACTACTCTTTTTTTTTAAGGACATCCTGGGATATTTAATGACCACAGAGGGTCGGGACCTCGACACCCACAACATCTACAACATTGCACACATCTACGTTAAAGTTGCTGCCATGTAATTGGCAGAATATATATCTGCATTAATGAACATATTAACAGGTGTGCCTAGTGGCTGGCACATTTAACTCTGGATCCCATTATTGAGTCTCATATCTTGCATGATGAATCTGAGGCAAATGTCTTTTGATTTTGCACAAATCTGTCTTTGTTGTCAAGTTCATTGTAGTGCTACGTGATGTGCTCTGAACTGCAAATCTGTGTCCCAAGATACGGCTTAATTTTCTTTATTGATCTTTTGAGAACACTTTCTGGGAACTTCAAAGTGCCTTGGGAAGAAACAAGCGTGGTATAGCCTGTGCTAATTAGTGAGATATTAAACACTCCTAAGGAGAGCATGGGGATGGCCCAGGGGCATTAACTCTAACAAAACTACAAAATTATTAAAGGCAAGATGGAGAATTAAACTAGAGTCATTTGTGGACGAGAAAAATAAAGTCACTGGAGATAATGAAGACATTCAACACTTATAAACAGGCATCGTAATTGCTTGGTCAAAATTGGTCATAACATTTTCTTTAAGTCCAAGTTAAAAGGTTAAACTAAGACCAGTAAGAAGTTCTATGAACAAAAAGCTGCTTGCATGCTTTGCTTGTTTTTTTAATGCTTATTCTTTTTAATAACGAGTTGTGTTGAATTCAGATTAAAATTTGTTACATAAAACTGGCGTTAACAAATGATTAAACACTTTTATAATGCCAATGGTCAGCTTTCAATATATGGGATATACCAATCAAGACTTTCTTATGGGGGTTTGGATTAACATGAGGGTCAATATATGATGACAGAATTAATCAAATTTTGGATAAACTCACACTTTAAATGCATGGTTAAAACCCACACACAGCTGAACACACCCATTTGGATGGGGCAGAAAACCGAGTAATGACATCACCACAGGGGGTCTGGCCGGAGTGTCTGTTATATCAGGCTCATTAGAGTAAAGTCATGCTGTAAATAGGATTAATCCAGGCTTCAGTGGCCCACACTTGCCCTAGACCTGGAGGAACTGACGTAAGCCTAGAATCTAGTTTGAGCAGACATACAGCTTCTATTTGGACAAATTAAATAAGGGGAAAAGGAGAATGGTTGACAATGGACTAAATAGAAAAGCAATGAGTTTCTGGCCATTTTGAGTACAAAAATTGCATTAGGTGCTTTGGGATGGATGTTATCCATCTATGCCTTCCATGTTGTCCATCCATATCACTCTCCTTTATCTCATGCAGTCATTTCTTTTCTTCTATAGTTTATCCCAATCTTAATAGGATCAATCCATAATGGGATCTGGGCTCTGAGGATTCTGTCTGGTAACAGTGAAAATAGAGCTTTCACACAGAAAAGCAATGATATAATCAGTTTGTTCAATGACAATGGCTTCATTAATACAGTATGTTTTTGAACTTTTTCTTATACAGGGCCAAAATACCCAACTTGATTGAGGGCTGTGGGCCGAAGTTGAATATACTGAATTGAATTGAATATAAGTTGAATATATTGTATTACAATACATTTGCCATGGGTTATTTCCTAATTTATTTGCTAATATTAAAAAAAAAAACTAGAAAATGTTGCTTTAAACATATTAAGCAATGATGCAGTAGCATGTTTTACTTTTTATAATGAACTAATTATAGTAAAAACATAAGCAATCCCATTGATAACACAATGGAGTTCAATGCTGAATACAGTAGTCGAGCTGCTCCTGCCTTTGTCTTGATTTGGTCATCGATGTCTTGTACATTGTCATCTGTCAAATGACTATTTACATTTTAAAAGTCTGATTCATTTAAAACATTTAAATAAAACATTTAATTTTAGTCTGCTAAAATGCTACGTAGCTTTTAGTTAGCTCTTTAATTAAACAAAGAGACAAAAGGTTACATTAAATTCGAAATGGTGATCTCTCTCAAAGGTATTTTCCCCACCCAACTCCCCATTATTCTCCCTTTCTTTTTAGATGGGATGGCAGGCCAAACCAAAGGTTACTATAGGCCAACTTTGGCTCGTGGGCGCTACTTTGGGCACCTGTGTTTTTGAGGATTGATATCGTATGCAATGTGAACTGTTTCTCCCATACTATACTGTAGATTACTGTACAGCAGGGCTATTCAATTGGCGGCCCGCGGGCCGAACCCGGCCCCCAAAGGCAATTTGTTCCAGCTCTCCAACTAGTGTGACCAAGACATCAAAAATAAATTTAGTTCAGTCGAAAAACGGCCGCTATACTTATGAAGGGACATGCGTCTGTTCAATACAGCACGAGCTGCAGCTGAAGGCTGCGCAGAGATGAGTCAAGTGACATTAAGCGAGTGGCGCGAGCAGCCGAAAACATTTGGATATGTTTATAGAAAAGGCCTTTTGTACAATGCACTGATATCATTAATAGGGATGCAATGATTAGCTAATTTCACTATTAACCACGCTTTAATTCATTACAATTAATTGATCATAAAAACTTCTCAATGCCGCGTTTCTGTTTAAAATGACTATGTATGTATGAACGCAGATAATAACAACAGTTCATTTAAATTCTTAGCTAATATATACCTTAAAATAACATCAGACAAACACATTTTTTTATTTATTCTTTTATTTATTTATTCATTTATTTATTCATTTTTAAATAGTATTTATTCATTGTAAAATTATCAGTCATGTTTAAATCAAAAATGTATTCATTTATTTTTAAGTTTACAAAAAGATGGACTATAGTTTGTTTTTTATTAATATTTTGTGCTGTATTTAGTTACTGAGCAGCAATAAACAGCACTAAAATATAAGCAGTTTTCCTGTCATTTTCTAAACTAGTAGTGTTTTGAATTTAAGAAATGCATAATAATGGTGATAACTGTAAAACCATGATTATTCTTCAAACTATATAATCGTACAACCAAAATCTATAATCTTAGCATCCCTAATTGTTACGCAGTTTAAAACATAACATATGAATATGTCTGAATGTAGAAGAAGCCTACTTGCGCAATACATTGATGTTGTTGTGCTTCAAAATACAACACTTGAATATGTTTGTAAAAGTCACATTGTACAATGCAGTGATGTTATATCGTTTCAAAATATTAACATTTTAATGTGGAAAAAGCCAACGTGGGTGTCTTAAGGAGCAAAAATACAACATATGGGCTCTTATATTTCTGTTGTGTCATCACATGTATTGCAAGTCATATCTCTCCGGCCCCTCATTTAGGATGCTTTTCATGAACTGGCCCCCATGACAAACTAATTGAATAGCCCTGCTGTACAGTAATAGTTTGAATACTATCTGTCTGTTTTTATGAATGAATAAGCAGTCACATATTTTGTAGCTTTATTGTTTGTTTTTACAAGATTGTACGATTTATATTTAGTTTTTATGAACCCAGACAGTGATCACTAATTAATAGCGGCTTGAAGAAGCACAAGGTCTATACTGTAGTAAGCAGAGCTCTTGACTGTAGTTGTCAATGGTGCTTTTATCTAGTGCAGACACAAACAGTCTTTGTCAGTCTTGACAGGATGTCTGATAAAAATGGCTCAAATCTGTCAACTCTGACCATTCATCAACAGACTCCTCTAAAGGAAATGTTAGAACGCCTAAAGGTTTACTTACAGTTTCCATTTGATATTCTCCATTTTGGTGAACAAGTGAGTGTTGATTACTGAATGAATTGTTTTCGGTGCATTTGGATTGGTAGGGAGATGGAAAAAGCAAGGGAGGGGCAAAGACGAGAACGTGCTCTTGCCAAGATGTCTGTGACCAGTGGCAGCTGCTGCCCCTCTAATTACCCTGCACCTGCTCAGCTGCCAATCGCCGCTTTCCCTTTGTCTTATTGGCAGCTTTCACACAAGCTATGGCTATTCTGCAATGTGACTGGATGAAACCAGATTGTAATCGCTTTGAAAATATAAATCTCTCTCTCTTTCTAAAAAAAAAAGACATGAATCAAGGCTTGTGCATTAATGTCTCACTTTAGAGATGGGACGCAGCTGCACTGACCGAAAGCAAATACCCAGTTTGATTGTCCTTTTTTTTCTAAGATGCTTCTTTTTTTTTATTTAGCACCAGGCTCCAGCACCTGTTGGGCTAAACACAAAAGGCAGTGGAAAATAAGCAGATGAGGTTTCTGATAAACAAAAGCTGCTCTTGGTTCAGTCAAAAAAGGGGTCTGGATCGGAGCGAAATGACCAAATATGGAAGTGGACTCTTCTCTGCTTTCGCTTCACTTTCAGAATAAGGTTGTCCTTGTTGTTTTTTTCTCTTGGATATTTACTGTTACCATACAAATACAGCTGAAGTCAGAATTATTAGCCTCCTTTGAGTTTTTTTTTTTCTTTTTTAACAGAGCAAGAAAATTTTCACAGTACGTCTGATAATATTTTTTCTTCTGGACAAAGTCTTATTTATTTTATTTTGGCTAGAATAAAAGCAGTTTTAAATTTTGTTATGAACCATTTTAAGGTCAAAATGATAAGCCCCTTTATGCTTTTCTTTTCTGATAGTCTACGGAACAAACCATTGTTATTCAATAACTTTCCTAATTACCCTAAACCGCATAGCTGACCTAATTAACCTAGTTAAGCCTTTAAATGTCACTTTACGCTGTATAGAAGTCTCTTGAAAAATATCTAGTCAAATATTATTTACTGCCATCATGACAAAGATTACATAAGTCAGTTATTAGAAATGAGTTATTAAAACTATTATGTTTAGAAATGTGTTGAAAAAAATCTGCTCTCCCTTAAACAGAAATTGGGGAAAAATAAACAGGGCTAAAAATTCAGGGGGGCTACTAATTCTGACTTCAACTGGATATACTAATCTGTGTATATTGCATTTGATTTCATTGGAAGCATTTGTCTCAAAAAGCCCATTATTCTATCCTAGTTTGTTACAGTAGATGTTCAACATGAACAAAAAAGTGGATGTGGGAAGAGAGCGTGGGGCCCACAGGGAAGTGTGATGCTGATGCATATGGTAGATGTACTGTAAGTGTGTGTGTGTGTGTGTTTGAGGGAAACAGTAGGGGGAGACAGGAGAGGTTTCATTACAGAGAGCTGGCTCTATGCCATGCTTGGCTGTTGGGTCTCTTTGTTTGGAAGAATGGCCACACAGGCAACACGTGGACCCATTGACAAATGATCTCTGGGTCACAAACCTCCTTCCCTGAGGTCATTTCTCACTTTCTCTCTCTGAAGCACACACGTACACGGCCAAAAACACCCAGGAACCCATAAAAGAGCCTCTGTGGGACTTATTTTCAAATCTTAGGCAGGCAAAGCAAGGTTTTCATACTTCATGACTCAAGCCAATAAAGCCCAGATTACTTTTTAGGTTATTTTTGAAAGACAACAGTATGTTAAAAACATAAAAATCCCTACACAATAAATGCATGTGTTTGATGTCACATATATATTGTACAGTGCTTCCCACAGGTTTGAAATATACTTGCGGTGGTAGCCAGATTGAAACACACCTTTTACCCACAGCACATAAACAGCCTATACTATATGCAACAGGCGACGCAGTGGCGTAGTAGGTAGCGCTGTCGCCTCACAGCAAGAAGGTCGCAGGTTGCCTCTGCTGGGACAGTTGGCATTTCTGTGAGGAGTTTGCATGTTCTCCCTGTGTTCACGTGGGTTTCCTCCGGGTGCTCCGGTTTCCCTCACAGTCCAAAGACATGCGGTACAGGTAAATTGGGTAGGCTAAATTGTCCCTGGTGTGCGAGTGTGTATGGATGTTCCCCACAGATGGGTTGCAGCTGGAAGGGCATCCGCTGTGTAAAACATATGCTGGATAAGTTGGCGGTTCATTCCACTGTGGCGACCCCAGATTAATAAAGGAACTAATCTGAAAAGAAAATGAATAAATGAACTATATGCAACAAACTAAACATAATTAGATTTTTAACAATACTTTTATTATTATCTGTTTTAAACGTTTTTTATGGGTTAAAGTAAAAAAATGGAAATAAATGAAAAAATCCACTATTTCTCTTTATGCCTTTCAGGGGCCATGTGCACATACTGACAAGTGAAATCTGCTCCTCTCTATCTCATTCAAGTTCAGGTTGCTTTATTGGCATTACATTTTGTACAGTATAGCCAAAGCATTTTAGATGTATAAAATATGCAATACATTGACATCCTCAAATTAATCAAATATACAGCAAATGATAAATAAATTACAGGAAATAGGAGTAAAAAAATGATAATTATTGCAAAAATAAAACATGTAGGTTATTTAAAAGAGACCAATGAGTTGATTACCCATTTCTAATGGTGTACCAATATTCTGCAGCCAATTAAAATGCAATTTCATCCTCCCCGAGTATTTACTCAGCCGGACGCAAAAAGGTGAGAGTCTCTGTGGCTCTGCAGAGCACGTGAGACTTTCTGGGACTGTCTAAGGACTATGAAATGGGTTAATCAGAGAAGCATTTTCCATTTTCCGATGGTTAATTGCTCGCGGATGTTTGGTTATATTGGGGCGGATACAAAAGAAGTGTAAAAGGATGATAATAATAATAATAATTAAATTAAAAAAAAATGTGTCACTAAATATACCTGTTAATATACCTGGGCGGCCTACTCAAGTAAAGTCTATGTGTGGGAAGCACTGATATATATATGTAAGGTTTGTCGTGATACCATTAATTCATGTTACAATACTATACCAGCTGAAGTATTGTGATACTAAGTAGTATTGCAATCCTGGAATTTATAACTCAAATCCATGAAATAAAGAAAATGGTCAGAAATGCTATATTTTAAATGTTATATTAATATTAATTCTGAATTGAATTAATGATTTCCTTATTGTCAAAAAAAAGTATTTGCACGTCACTTCACCTAAAATGTTTTTGTTCTTTTTGTTTATTTTGTAGATAACTGACCAAAAAAATACATTAAAATAAAAAAAATGATGCATTATGAAGTGGTCAAAAATTGTTTCAATGTTTCCTGTATCTATTGTATTGTTATTTTTTTTTGTCTTATCAGGTAAATAATTCAAAATGCAACTTTGTGAGTCGCTCTTTTTAAGAGATTGTCGCGGTTGTTGTAGCTGCTAAATCATATTGAAAGGAGCTGAAATGAACAGATTCAGACTCGAACTGAGCGTCAGAAAATGTGCAATAAGCTATCATAAAAGGTGTGAATTCTACACAGTTTGCAACCTTAAAGGGCTCCACAGACTATTAGAATAAAATGGTCTATTGTTGCACAAGCGTGTGAGCATTTTACTGACTTTTCCACATGCAATATTATGTATTGTAGATAGACCGTAAATGATTATATATACAAACTACAATGGCACCACCAGTATTTTGGAGATATATTATATTATATTATATTATATTATATTATATTATATTATATTATATTATATTATATTATATTATATTATATTATATATATTTTTTTACTTCAAAATGTGAATTTTTGTGCCACCAAATAGACCAAAATAGCATAAAATGTGTTATCATTTTTTTCAAACTTGTATCTCCTTTACTGAAATACGCACATCCCATTTTTGGGGGGATTCTGGAAGTTACATTTACCACTTGAAATCACAAAAGATGTGAGACTAGGCTGTAGATTATGAACCCATTATGTTTTTTTTTTCCCATCATGTTTTGTTTACGTCTCCTTACTGTAATAGCCTTAACAATCTGATGCTTTTCTAATTTCCCTGACTGGAGGTATACAAAAAAATGAGACCAATACCTTGACCCCGGAAATACGAGAAGGTCTATCTAGTCCTAAATGTGTGGATGTTTATCCAACAGTCTATAAACTGATGTTTGCCCATAACTCCCTCAAAGAGGCCCTGAAGTGCTCTGCCTATATATAAGACAGCCACACCTTATCTCAGCAGCACTGTCCATGTTTGGATGTCCCAAGGCCTTGGCACGAGGAAAATGAAGGAAAAGGGGAGTTCTAAGTTTGGAGAAGGGATATAAGGACACTTAATGGCAGGAAAAGGAAGGTGTTCTGTTTTGGGATGGGTCACGCTACACTTTCCCGCCACCTTGAGCACTCTTCCCAGAACATCCTGTGTTGCTTCAAGCTCTTAAAAACAGAATTTGACCCCTTGACAAACATTTCTTTGTTATTATTATTTTTTTCTTCTGCTTGTACATGAAGTATTGTAAAAAAGCCAAATGGTACAACATCTGTTGTTCTAATTTCTTTCATTTGTTCCACCCCAAAGCAGCCGGCCAGCCAAACAAATGCAATTACTACTGTTAATACTCATTATGTGAGCTAGCACAGAAACAAGCCATCAGTCTCGCTAATACACTCTTTCTGGCCGAACTGTTTAAACAGTCCATATTTAAGATATTGCTTTTGGAAGATTATGCTTTCAGCATGGGACTTTCAATTAGGAGTATTTGTCTGGAGTCAAACTTGCATGTCAATCAATTAAATCCCGGGAAAGGGTGTAATCGGGTCATTTCCTAATTAATATTGCAGAAGTGGTCTATTTGTAAAAATGAAACTGATACTAATTTTGCCTCTCAAGAATGCTTTCCTATGGAAGTACATTTTTTGATTAAAGAGTAATCTTGTTCTTCAGTTCATTCATTTAATGTAAGGTGTTATCATTTCAGTAAGTGATTATCTACCTTGCCTAGAATTTGAGAGATTAATAACAATGTAGTAAACTTTTCTTTTAGTCAGCACCACACATGTCTAGTTTAGCCTGCTGTCCAGATGCTATGCTCTTTCCACAAAGTCCAGATGTTTGACAAGCTATTTGAAATCCCATTAGGATCTGCTCTGCTCTGGAGGTGCATATGGAGTGTTTTCATTTGCTAGATTGGAAACTGGAAATGTAAGGCCTTTTTAGTTAAACCATAGAACTGTGAAATGAACTCTGCCAGCTTGACTTGTTATGGGTATCCCATAAATTTCTTGTAAGTTTCCAAATTGGAAAATTTCTAAATTTCCCAGATAAAAGTCCAGTGAAACCTTTCTGTAAGATTTTGGGAAAATGTCTGCCCCTTTGCAACCTAATACCCAACACAAAATTAAGTTTATTTATAAACTAATTTCGAGAGGACCGCGTGCTTATGATTGTACACGTCTGGTACCACATTAGCTATGATTCCTAACTTATTATAAATAACCAGTTTCTTACCTCAGTATCTTTGTCTTGAAGAATACCCCCTCCCACCCCTACTCCCCCTCCTTTCTAGATGGGCGACACGGCGGCCCAGTGATTAACACTGTTGCCTCACAGCAAGAATGTCTCTGGTTAAAGTCCCTACTAAACCAGTCGACATTTCTGAGCAGAGTTTGCTCATTCTCCCCATGCTTGCATGGGTTTTTCCTGGGTTCTCCGGTTTCCCCCACAGTCCAAAAAATACGCAACCGTAAATTACGCATACCAAAAAAAATACGCAACTGTAAATTAAACATACCAAATTGACATCATATTCAAGCTCTTAGAAAGCCATATATCTCTCCTTAGCCATCCCATATCTGTAATTATTAACCTCGAAGCTCTCTCCTGGGAAAGTATGCCAAACAAGCTTATTACCAATCATCAGCTAAGTGTGAACTCTTGAAAAGAGACATTTACAAAACAACAGTTTTAAACCAAAAAATGGCCCTATATATGCATTTATATAACCAAAACAGGTGCAAGACGAAAATAATAAGAACATTGTCTCCATGTAAACAACAGTGAAAACATTTGTCAACATTATTGGGATGAGCTTGACCTGTTTTTGACAATTAAAACGATAATGGCAGAGCACAAGATTGTATGTGTGTACATGAAAAAAAAGTACTTCATACTACTTTAAGTACAGTTTTAAAAAAAAAACTGTACTTTATACTGACATTAGCCATGTTTCCATCCATAGATGCTAATTAAATGTATGTGCAAAACTAGAATATTGCACAAAACATTTGGGAATAAAATACTGTTTCCATCCAGTGAGTCCAAGAGAACAAAATTGTCACTTTCAGATAAACTGGCGCCAAATATCAAAAGAGAAATGAAAGTTGTTGTGTAAGGAGAAGACTTTTTCGTATATAATAATTATTTGCACGCAAAAAGATTTCCATCAAGGATGGTTGTCACTTCATTCTCTTATATAACATTTTAAAATGTTCAGACCTCATCATCCACCCAAACATACCTGTCACTTTCTGCCATTTTTGTTACCACATGGTCTGTTGAAGCAAAATCTCATGAATTTTTTGATGCGCATGCTGGAATTTATTCAGTAAATCCTTTTCCATCGCGTTTTTTCTTATCGGATAAAATGTTTATCCTACTCAGTTGTGTGTATATCATATCTACTCAGTTGTGAGTTCAAAATTTATGCACATCATGGCGTATCTATTCATAGTTTTTATGAAATATTCCAAAATGCATATAAAAATAGGTGGATGGAAAGTAGCTATTGTCACGTTTTTCCGTCATGTAAAATGTAAAAATAATACTACTAATAATAATAATAATTTTAAAGTAAATCTGTGTGAAATGTTTCAATAGAAATGTCATCTCATGAATAAAATGATAGCAAATTCTGGTCTACATTATGGAAAGTTGCCACTACAATATTCCTTTAACTACCCCAGCAAGAAAAACATTTTTTGGATTGCATTTCTTAACTCCTAATGCCGCTAGTTAATACACTCAATGCATTTTTTTTTCAACACATCCCATAATTTCTAAAATATCAACCTCTACCAAATGGTTGATATGTCAGTTTATGGTAAAAGTACAGGAAATAATACTTTAAGAGTTCACACTAATGATTGATTATAAAGCTTGTTTGGCATGCTGTCCTGGGTGAAAGCCCTGAGCTCATATGATCCTCGAGCTCGGGGCTCCCTCCCATTTGCAAGGCAAGAGGAGAGTTTGAGCTCAGGTAGATCTCAAGAACTCCCCTGCTGTAGTAGCTAATGAACATATAGTGATTGCTTTTAAGAGATAACTACATACAGTACTAGGAGCATGTCTATGGTGCTGATTTGGATTATCAATTAGCTTAAGCTGCATGTTTTTGGACAGTGGAAGGAACCCGGGGAAACCCACGTGAGCATGGGGAGAACGGGTAAACTTCAAACAGAAACATTGGCTGGCTTGGTAAGGACTAGAACCAGTGACGTTCTTGCTGTGAGGCAACAGTGCTAACCACTGGGCCACCGTGCCACCCATCTAGGAAAGGAGGAGGAGTAGGGGTGGAATGGGGGGATTCTTCAAAACGAAGATGGCTGTTATATGGAACTTAGGGTATTTATAGTGGCTTAGGAATCGTCTGATTGGTGAATCATAAAGTGAATAATGTGGGACCGGCTGCAAGCAATCATAAGTACGTGATCCTCTCAAAATTAGTTTAAAAATAAACTTCACTATGAAATATTATACTATGAAACATCTGCAAATATATAAGTATATAAGCAAATATAAGCAAATATATAAGTGTAAGACCAATTAATAAAAAAAATACTAAAGAATACTAAATCATTTTAGTCAGTATTTTATTTAGTTAATTGTTTTGCAAAATGGTGCTTCCCAATACATTAGTCCACCAGCTTTTGCCGCATTTAGCTAAGCCAGCATATCAGAAGAGATTAATGAGGGCTGGGTTATTTATTAAACAGTGTTCCAGCATCATTACATTTCCAAACGCCTCCGGGGATGATTTAATTTCACTATTATATTCTGGAACTCTGAAAACTACACCACTCCAGCAGGGTTCAAGGTCCAGCACGACTTTAAACACATGCCAGAAAGAAACCCGCAAGACTGTCGCGGTATCAACTTTTTTAGCCGCAGAGGCGATAAAGAGAGTTGAGGAGTGGATTTTTACAGCAAAAAAAGGGAAGTTGAACAGACAGGAGATCACAGTGTGTGAACGCTTGCCTCTAAGGAAGGAATGAGTATTTACGTGCAGGAGGCTGAATTACTGCTCATGGCTATATTTTCCCTGTCAGAGTTTTATTACTGACAGGGAGAATTTTAACACCATTGAGAAGCAAGGAGACAGTATGTCAGTGTCACCACTTATTTTAAACTATAAGCCTTCTCTTAAAAGGGTTATATTCAGAAATGTGTGTTGTTAGTGACACCGGTGGCCAATGAGTGAACTACAGAGAGCATGTTACTGCTCCCGTGTGCACTCATCCACATATATCAGCTTGTTAAGTGTGATGTCACACGAAGCGGCTTCTGCGGATTTATGCGGAATGATTTTGGGGGTATCAAAACTAAAACCTTAATATATGAAATAAAAAGTAAGACCTTTTTAACTTGTATTTAATGTTTACAATGCAAATCCAATTAGATCCACTTTATTTGGTAAACAAAGCAGGTCTCTCATATAATATATCTACTAAAAGACAGAAAATATTACTTTACAAACTATATTGTAAATAAATCCTATGAATATTTTCATATTACTCAATAATATTACTGAAATTAATTTAAAAACTGAATAAATATAATTTTACACACATTTACAGAAGTAAATAAACAGAATCAATGATGGGGTAAAAATCTGCGAAATTCTACAGATTCCGTGTGGGCCTACTATTTAATTAATGTAAAAAGTAATCAGATTACTAATTACTTTACTTTGAAGTTACTTTTAAAACATATAAAATATACCTATAAAATACAAAATAAACTGCAGCTCTTTCAGTAATTTAATATTCACTGAAAATATTACAGTGGGTTGATCACAGCAGCTTGACATATTCAAAAGACTTAGAGTTCCGCCAAAACTAAAAATTCTCTCATAATTCACCTGTTGTTTGTCCTTTTTTTTTAACACAAAAGAAGACATTCAGAAGAAAACTGGATATCTGTAACCATTGACATCCATAGTATGCAAAAGCACTGCAGTGTTTGGGTGTTCTGTGTTTGTCTGAGGTAATTAGTCTACCGAAATCTGTATATTAATACCGTAAAATTCTCCATTGGAAACAGTGAACTTGCTCGAGCAAAAGACACGATATATGAGTTGGACTGTCGTGTTTTAGGGCGCCGGTATCCTCTTCGACGATGAGATGTCATAGAATGCTTTCAATTCACGTGCTTGAAGAAGTTGCTGCTCAAGTTAAAAGCAGTCTAAAGTTCTTTGGAGACTGGATATTTACGCTCAATGAAATCAAAGTAATGTCTGTATTTCCACTTGAAGAAGCAAACACGCTCATCAGCATCCATCACCATTTCAGCTCGTGTTCTCCAGCAATTTAAAAGCTGGAGGTTGCAGTGGAAAACATTATTTAAAGGAAGCATTTTTTTCTTCTAAAAACTATATTTGTAATGTAAGTAACGCAATTACATTGATTTTAATAAATTAAATAAAATTACACATATTTAAAATGTAATTAATCACATTTTTCCGCAAAAATGTAATTAGAATACAGTAACATGCTACTTTAGAACCGGTTACACCTAACTCTGGTCAAATATGAAGAGTTCAGATGCAAAAGCCGCTAAACGCCACTTCCGCCAAAAATGAGCTAATGACATTGAGTGAATGCTTTAGACACGTAGCACATGTTCAACAAATAGATTTGCTTCAAATAATCTAAATCGCAGTGTCAGCGCATTCAGAAATAAAAGTTTGTTGGCAAAAGCCTCTAAACGCCACTTGCCTTTGACAGCAAAAGCCGCTATAACCTGATTCAGAAGGACCGAATCAAACCATATGTTTTTATTGCACATCAATAACTGTGTGGTTTAGCTCAGCTACTAAATATGACCTCCAAAGACTATGTCGAATAGTTCGGACTGCTGAGCGAATCACTGGTACAACCCTTCCTACTCTCCAAGAACTGTACTTATCCAGAGCGAGCAGAAGGGCTGCCAAAATCACTCTGGACCTCTCACACCCAGCACACTGCCTCTTTGAACTTCTACCTTCTGGTCAACGCTACAGAGCACTGCGCACCAGAACAGCCCGACACAGAAACAGTTTCTTCCCTCAGGCAATCCAGCTCATGAACACTTGATGATAATAATTGTGGAACCAACATCACTACTTGCTATACACTTGTATACACATATACACTTATTTAACAACACACTTTACATGCCAATTTGCACATAACAGCTGCACATTTAACGTTGTATATAGTAATAAACATGTACATACACTTGTCAATCTGTATATTTGCACTCAGTACTTCTATTTTTTTTTTAAATATATTTATTATCTGTTTTTTGTCCTGTCTCTGTAATCCTGTTGCACTGTAGAAGCTCTGTCACGAAAACAAATTCCTAGTATGTGTGAACATATCTGGCAATAAAGCTCTTTCTGATTCTGATTCTGATTCTGATTAATGTAACAATGTAACCTTAATGAGGAGACTGTTTTATTCCACTTTCAATTTCGATTTTAAAAGACAGAGTTTGATGAACTGGATGAGACTGTCCGACTGTCAGTAAATGGCAAATGAAAACGTCCCTTACCTCAAAACTCTGTGCATTTTAAGAAAAACAAAACACAATGTGCAGTTGAAAGTGTAGCATGCATTCGTAACTTTTTTACACAGCGACACTACTTTGAATGAGTCCGATTTACTATACATTAAACGGCAACTGCATTTCACGAAAGACAGAGTTAAGATGCCATTCTTTTATCCCACGTGGATGCTATGAGGATAAACACGGGAACAAGACCTTAACTAACATTGCTCAACACTGCGATAAATCATAAAGCAATTACAGTGATCTAAATCAAAAGCTTATGAGTGTTATGGAGGATTTATTAAATGTCAACTTGAGACTCCAGTGGATGTGTGGCAACCGTAGCATCAACTTCATGCTGTTCAGTCTGGGTTTTAGCAACGCATGCACTCATACACACCAGCATAACAGGCATGTTATTCAGGTGGACGGGTACTGGAAATGAGCTCAACCCTTACTGAAAGCTGTGCTGTAAAGAGTGGGTGTGTGCACTTGTGATTGTGTACAGTGTAATCATTTATGTGTGTGTGTGTGTTTTAAACTCACAGGTGCATGAGAAAATTTCATCACGTATTTAAGCCCGAGGCACCCAAAACAGTTTCACAAGATAAGAACGGCTGAAATTACAAGAAAGAATTTATGGCATCTGTACAAATGGGCCGTAGAACGTTCAAATTCATCTTCAAACCTCATTCTGTAAATGGTTTACAAATGGTTACAGCAATTTAGACCAGTTTTTCCATCCCTAATTAAAGTTGTATTTATCTAGCACAAAAAAACAAGAATGTACTGGGAGTAGTTTAAAATGAAACTGCAAGTTCTCATAATGTAATTGTGGACTGTAATGCAACATTTCTTACTGAGACAGGACTCGCTTGCAGATAGATATTCAACGAGACAAATGTAGGTCGGGACTTTTATCCATTGGTATTTTTATCCATGGAGAAAGGACCAGAATGAAGGCAGACCCGATTGCATTAGATTGAAAAGGACTACCCCCTCCTGAAACACTGCTAGCAGCCTCTTTAAAGCTTTTTATCTGGGACGTGGAGGCTGAAAGTCAAGTTCGCACTTAATAACATCACTGTATTATTTTATTATTTGTAATAACTGTTTGCTAATAAACTGTTACCAACCTTACCTTCAATGCAGTATCAGTATAACAAATTATACACTCACCGGCCACTTTATTAGGTACAACTGCACGTTAATGCAAATTTCTAATCAGCCAATCACATGGCGGCAACTCAATGCTTTTAGGTATGTAAACATGGTCAAGACGATCTGCTGCAGTTCAAACTGAGCATCAGAATGGGGAAGAACAGTGATTTAAGTGACTTTGAACGTGGCATGGCTGTTTGTGCCAGACAGGCTGGTCTGAGTATTTCAGAAACTGATGATCTTCTGGGATTTTCACACACAACCATCTCTAGGATTTACAAAGAAAATATCCAGTGAGTGGCAGTTCTGTGGGCAAAAATGCCTTGTTGATGCCAGAGGTCGGAGGAGAATGGCCAAACTGGTTTGAGCTAATAGAAAGACAACAGTAACTTAAAATAACCACTCGTTACAACCGAGGTATGAAGAAGAGCAGCTCTGAACACACAACACGTCCAACCTTGAGGCAGATGGGCTACAGCAGCAGAAGACCACACCGGGTGCCACTCCTGTCAGCTAGAAGAAACTGAGGCTATAATTCACCAAAATTGAACAATAGAAGATTGGAAAAACGTTGCCTGGTCTGATGAGTCTTGATTTCTGCTGCAACATTCGGATGGTAGGGTCAGAATTTGGTGTCAACAATATGAAAGCACTAATCCATCCTGCCTTGTAGCAACAGTTCAAGCTGGTAGTGGTGGTGGTGTAATGGTGTGGGGGATATATTCTTGGAACAGTTTGGAGCCAATTGAGCATCGTGTCAACATTAGTACCAATTGAGCATCGTGTCAACACCACTGCCTACCTGAGTACTGTTGCTGACAATGTCAATCCCCTTTATGACCACAGTGTACTCATATTATGATGGCTACTTCCAGCAGGATAACGCACCATGTCATAAAGCGCTAATCATCCCCAACTTGTTTCTTAAACATGACAATGAGTTCATTGTACTCAAAAGGCCTCCACAGTCACTAGATCTCAATCCAATAGAGCACATTTAGGATGTGGTGGAACAGGAGAGTCAAATCATGTATGTGCAGCCGATAAACATGCAGTAACTGTGATGCTATCATGTCAATATGAACTAAAATCTCTGAAGAATATTTCCAGTGTCTTGTTGAATCTATGCCACGAAGGATTAAGGCAGTTTTGAAGGCGAAAGGGGGTCCAACTTGGTACTAGTAAGGTGTACCTAATAAAGTGGCCGGTTAGTGTATATATTATTTATTATAAACTAAATATTCATTTAAAAATTCAACATTGTTCTTAAAATTAACAAAAACGCCAAGTGGTTTAGTTCAAATAATATTGATATTATACATTTTATTTTACATTAACATGAATTTTATGCTTTTTATTTCATATATATATATATATATATATATATATATATATATATATATATATATATATATATATATATATATATATATATATATATATATATATATATATATTTGTGTGTGTGTGTGTGTGTGTGTGTGTGTGTGTGTGTGTGTGTGTGTGTATGTGTCCCATTAAAGGATTCACAACAGAACCAAGAAAATATGAATTCAAATAAATACTAAATAGGGTCAGTTTCTGCTTCCTCAGGCTTTGTGTACTGCCACTAACAAGCTCTTCCTTCCGCATCCGGTAAATATGGGCACTGCATGTCAGGCCACGGGAAATGGAGACTTAAATGTGATTGTTTCAGTTCTGGCATCAGCACTCCAGGAGCAACGTTTGATGGAAATACAGGAAGAGCTCTTTTGATCTTGCTCTGCAGGCGCTACGCACACTTACAAACCCTTCTGGGAAGAGAAAATGTTAAGTGCTGCGGGAAGGATACAAGCATTTCAAATGAGTAGTGTCCATTTTTTTGCTCAAAATCTTGCAAAAAAAGAGGTTTATAGAACACATTCAGCATCAGAATGTACTATATGTATTGCTTAGGTGAATGATGTGAGTATGTTCTGTTGATTTGTCCTACCTTGTCACATTGTCCTACCTCTCATTCAAAAAGTAGGTAGCACATTTTGATGACGCAATCTGCTACCCATCAAATTTTGCTACCAGTGTAAATTCTAATGTGGAGTAGTGTGATATGAAGCTGTAATATCACTCCAACCTACCCCAATCCCTAACCCCAACCTCAGAACCATTCAAATACAGTGATGGTAGCATAATCTGATGGGTAAGATAAAATGTCAGGACACTGGATCAAGAGTGTGTTTTCATGATCAGTCGGCCATATTGGAGAGAAGAATGTAAACAATGCCACTGAACTGAATGAAAAACATTTTTGGGGGATTATTGCAACTGAAATCGATTGATTATTGTCATGTTTTGGCTTTTACTAACTGCTTAGGAAAGAAATCATTTAGAGTACTTTATGTAATAAATAATTTTCAAATTGTAGTTTTCTTAGGTTCGACAATAAGGATGACCCAATATCCGTGCAAATGCGATCTTAGAATCAAGAAGCAGCATGACTGACAAAACTAATTGTGTTCGCGCGAGCAAAAGAAAGCAGATGAATACTCGCGGCAACAGCTGATGTGATGCGCGCGACTGTTTAAAACACGTGCGCGCTGCCGTTTCCTTGCGTGAAGCTACCGTGCCTAGAAACAAAACTGGTTTGATCGGTTCTCTTTCAAATAGACTAGACAAAAAGTTATGCTCATGCACCCACAGTCCTGCTGCTTTCAAGAGCTCCAGATTTGTCTTTTTGTAAGCTGCACCAGTTGCTTTCAATTGAACCATTATTTGAACATTAACCATGTACGTGTGATGATACTTTCATTATCACACACAGTATGTTTTTCACCTGCTTTCTTTGGTTTACAGTTATTTTTGTTAATATGGTTTAATTATCATTTTTAAAAATAACACTGCTTAAATGAGAGATTAACTTCCCATTTATGTGTTGTTAACTGGTGATCTGAGATCTTTATCCAGGACAGACTACTGTGCATATTTTAGTTACATGATAATAATTATTTTTTAAATGTCAATTTTTTTAAGCAACGTTTTGTTAAATAAAATGTATAGTATACAGCAATATTTGGCTTGTTTTGAAACATTTAAACTTTGTGGCTAAGAAATAGTTATTTATTTATGTTTGGTGTGGTCAGAGATAAATTTGGTAAATCCTTAATTTTGAGCCCTGAAAAGTCAAATGAAATAAAAACTAATTGTAATACGACACTATGAAACCATGACCCATTTACTCATGCTCACTGAACAAGCTCATATACACGACAGACAAAGAGTGAAATGAATGAGGAGGCATGTGGACATAACACATCTAAATCAAGTAAGCTAATTCTGGCATGTCAAAGTCATATTTATGCATATAAAATATATTTTCCCAACAAAAAAATTGTGGCTAGTGAAAATGCCAAGTGGCTAGTAATGTTGGAAATCTACTAGACACAGTGGCTGGTTAATGCCACACAAGTTAATGTCAAGCCCTGGCAAAATCATGCTCATTCATGCCTGTTGTCATCATTTGCGGTCAAATAGGTGAACTATTGAACTAATATCTTAATTAATATTGCTCATACCTATCGTTAACCACTTATTCAATCCAGTTTGTCAACATATTGCACCCTTTTCTGCTTACTATGTACATCTCATATGATTAAACAATGATTTTATGAAGATTTAGACAGCATAAATAGGCAGAACTCTGTATCCAGTTCCATCCAATACATGCTGTTGTTTACTTCAGAATATCTCCCCATGATAATACAATTGACTTATCGTAATAATAACAATACAACCGATAATTAATCTGTGCAATGAGTTATTCAATTCAATTTATGTTTATTTCTATAGCGCTTTTACAATGTAGATTGTGTCAAAGCAGCTTAATATAGAAGTTCTAGTAAACTGAAACTGTGTCAGTCCAGATTTCAGAGTTGATGTTCAGTTTAATTCAGTTCATTTCAGTGCGGTTTAATTCTCACTGCTAAAAGTCCAAACACAGAAGAGCAAATCCATCTACGTGTAGCTCCACAAGTCCCAACCAAGCAAGCCAGTGGCGACATTTTTATTAACATAGTAATTATTATTATTATTATTAGTAGTAGTAGTAGTAGTAGTAGTAGTAGTAGTAGTAGTAGTAGTAGTAGGAATTATTACTAGATTATTATTATTATTATTATTATTATTATTATTATTATTAGTAGTAGTAGTAGTAGTAGTAGTAGTAGTAGTATTAGTTATTATTACTAGATTATTATTATTGTTATTATTATTGTAATTATTATTATTATTATTAGTAGTAGTAGTAGTAGTAGTAGTAGTAGTTATTATTACTAGATTATTATTATTATTATTATTATTATTATTATTATTATTATTATTATTATTATTATTGTTATTATTATTATTATTATTATTATTATTATTATTAGTAGTAGTAGTAGTAGTAGTAGTATTAGTTATTATTACTAGATTATGATTATTATTATTATTCTTGTTATTATTATTATTATTATTATTAGTAGTAGTAGTAGTAGTAGTATTAGTTATTATTACTAGATTATTATTATTATTATTATTATTATTATTATTATTATTATTATTATTATTATTATTATTATTATTATTATTATTAGAACACATACATTATCAAAATACAAACTTTTATTTTGGATGCGATTAATCATTTGACAGCACTAATTATAAGACATAATTTTAGGTACACATGACCCATCCCTACTGCACACACTGACGAAATCTTGACGTGAGTGCAAACCCTAACCACAAGCTGCCTTTTTGTGCAGTGTGAAATACACACTACACACACATGCGTTCTACGGTTTCAGCGAAGCAGTCGACCATCGAAGAACACGGGTTCAGCGGTGCATGGCGGCACTGTCTCTTGTGAGGCAAAGGTACAGATAAAGTTACTCGCACACGTAACGAAACACATCCCGCACTGTGAACAGATAGCAGACAGAGAGGCTGCCGTCAATTGCCACAGTGCTCAATTAGGATAAATGGAGCTATCTCTGGCGTATGTGACCTGGTTCTATAATTAACCCTAGGGGATGACAGCATTAAAGCCTGCTGCATGTATGCGTGTGAGATGTGAATGTCTCGCCTCTTACCGCCAAACCCCCTCTTCATGCACAAACACTCGTACACACTGCGCTACATCAAAGCATGGCGTATGGTATGTTCTGCTCATGACAGTGTTGACTCTGATTATACACAGCGATACATCTACACCACTGACTTCAGGTTCTGGCTCTCTTACTTACTGTGTTTAGAAAAAGAGCTATTCTTGATCTAACACTTATATAATATAATATATACAGTCGAAGTCAGAATTATTAGCCCCCCTGGATTATTAGCCCCCCTGTTTATTTTTTTCACAAATTTCTGTTTAACGGAGAGAAGATTTTTTCAACACATTTCTAAACATAATAGCTTTAATAACTCATTTCTAATAACTAATTTATTTTATCGTTGTCATGATGACAGTAAATAATATTTTACTAGATATTTATCAAGACACTTCTATACAGCTTAAAGTGACATTTTAAGGCGTAACTAGGTTAAATAGGTTAACTAGGCAGGTTAGGGTAATTAGGCAAGTTATTGTATAAAGATGGTTTGTTTTGTAAACTATTGAATAAATAATAGCTTAAGGGGGCTAATAATTTTGACCTTAAAATGGCTTTTAAAATATTAAAAACTGCTTTTATTATAGCTGAAATAAAACAAATAAAAAAAAATATTATCAGACATACTGTAAAAAGTTTCCTGCTCTGTTAAACATAATTTGAGAAATATATATATATATATATATATATATATATATATATATATATTATATATATATATATATAAAATAATAATTCAAAGAGGGCTAATAATTCTGACTTCAATTGTATATATTTCTAAAGATTTTTTTGAGTGTTTATAACTACAGTGCTCAGCATATATAAGCACACTGCTCACAAATCTTTCTTTTAAATTCTTATTTTTAATAGGAAGCAATACAATATTATATATTTGTGAATATACATTAGATTAGTTAGTAATGATGCCAAATCTGGAGCTTATCTAACAAAATAACTCGTGATAACGGTCCAAAAACTAGAACACCCAAATTAATAGGCTATAGAGAAATATTAAATACAAATTAAAAAGAGAAAAAAAATCAAGAGAAGCAAAAAAATGAAAAATTTAGTTGAAATTTTGTAGGTGTCTTTTTTTTTGCAATATTTAGCTTGAATTTAATTGTATTATCTTTCAATTTCTAAACGTGTTTGGTGACTAAAATGTTATTTAATAAATATATCCGTTTAATAAATCTGTTTTGTTTGAATGCACCAAATACACTGCCTTATATTCACAGAGAAATGATACAAATTTTCATTTTTCAAAATGGGGAGTACTCAATTATGCTGAGCACTGTATATTTGCCCAACTAGTGTCTTATTTATACCAGGGCTGCACGTTTAATCGAAAAAATCTAGATTCGACCCCCCACACGATCTTTAAGCCAGCATTCTCTACGATTTAGCCAATTATATTTTCAAGGTCAGGAGAGAAGCGTAAGGGCGGTCACATAAGTCTTCACATGTTTTATAAATGTTGCTCAGCAACATAGATACCTCCAATAGTGTTAAAAAAAGTCACATACTGTATTTATAAGGTATAATTCACCAAAAAATGTCATTTCCGGTCTTAATGTAATGGTGTATTCGCTGGCAAGCAGAATACACCTCAGAGGAGGACGCGCGCATCTGCCCGCCTGCCCGCCTTGCCCGCCATGTCTACTTTAGTGAACAGACCCTGCACAGGCTGTTCTTAGTGTTATTGCATTGTGATGATATTGTATTCATTCTGACATTATATAATGAGTGGGATAAAATAACAATAATATAATTTATTGCAACATATTTTGGTACAATATACTCGTACAACAAAAAATAGAAATTGTACAGGCCTACTTAGCATTTTACCCTCGATTCACGCAAGATTGGTAGTGTGCATAAAATTGGAGCCTAAAAAAATAATCATGCAATATTCATCCACTTTCTATTTTTCATCATGTGCCATGATCTTTGTAAGCACAGCAAGGTTCATTGCACGCAAGGTTCATTGTGGTAAATGTAATAAAGAGAGTGATGAAACCGACAAATGCAGTGGAAACTGCACTCTGACACAGCCTACAGCAAACCATAAGTTGTGAAATATTCATAAATGACCTTTACACCAAAAAATATGTAGAGAAAGATGTCTTTTTTTTCACAAATCTTAGAAAAAAACATTTGTGTCCCGGATTATCTAAGGACTACCTTTATTCATCAAATTTTATTAAATGAATTCTAAAAAAATGCTAGATAGTTGCTGTAGAGTATTTATTTTTACGCTCTGTCAGAGCAGAAAATTTGGACCTGGCTTTACTGGCTTAATATATGCAGATAGTTTTCCTTACCCAGTAGTTGCACTGCTCTGGTCAGACCGTAGACATCAATGAGGGCCCACAGTGGCTCGGTGGTCCGAACGCCACTGAAGAACAGCATGGGACTGGAATCATTGATGCGGTAAAATACTCTCCCCTTCTTATCCACCCAGAAGGAAATGAGGCTTCCTTCATTTGCAAACTCCTCTGGTAGGGCCTTAGCCCAGAATCCACTCTGGGATACCAGGTCAGGGCAGGCGTATTTGGGCAGGCTGTCAGGGTTGATTCGAGACGGATCTTTAGAAGTGAAACCCAGGCGCAGAGCACCACTCCAGCAGCACTGCTTTTTAGTTATCTAAAGACAGAGAAAAATTAATCTGTTATCATTATCACTTACAGCGAGGCAGAGTTCATGGGTCATACACTGTAAAACCCAAAAAGTTAAGGGAACTCAAACTATTTAAGGAAACCATTTGCAACAAACCATTTAAGTTCAAAAACTAATCCTAGTGAGTACTGTGAACTTAATCCATTTGAGTAAACGAAGCTATTTGAGCACAGTAAAACCCAATATATCAAGAGAACTCAAACCAACTGAGTACTGTAAAACCCAATAAGTTAAGGTAACTCAAACCGTTTGAGGAAACCGATTGCTATGAACCATTTGAGTTAAAAAAAACTAACCTATATGAGAACTGTGAACTTACTTTATTTAAGTTGAAGTAATGAGGTATTTAATTAACTCGTTATCTTTAACACTGACTTCAAAACTCTTTTCAAATTAGTAGAATTAACGTTCAGTAAATTTTGAGTTAACTACACTCATTTTATTTAATAAAGTGGACTATTGGGTTTTACAGTGTAGAAATATTCTCTTAGAGGAAAAAAGGACCTTTAGGGATACAACAGTTTATCACAGGGGTAATACTCATAAAGGAACATCTTTATCTCATTTTTACTCTCTAAAAGGATAATAATAGTACCTTACAGCCACATATCTCTTTCTGAAAAAAGTACAAAAGCTGGCACTTGGACAGTGGCTATTATTTCAAAAGGTATCTCTTTGAACATTATTTACCCCTAAAGGTGCACATTATACCTTAATGTTACATTTTAATGGCCTTTTAATTACCTTTTGAACAGGTATTGTTGCAAGTAGTGGTGTAACGGATCACAAATCTCATGGTTTGGATTACATTATGGGTTTCTAGTCACAGATCTGACCATTTTTCAGATCAGCCAAAAAGGGAGGAGACAAAATGTAATTTGCTTTCCATTTATTATAAAAACAGTACTGCAAGACACTTTTGGTTTAAAAACAAAACTTAGAGTCTGTCATTTTATAAAAATAAAATGAAGAAATAATCATCTGAATAAAAACAAATTGTAAAATATCAGTTCTGTGAAAAATTCACTGTTGACTACTCCTGTTGCTGATAACGTTAAATGTAGAATCTAACATAATTTGTACAAACCCATGTTTATTTTTAGTCTCATTTTCAATAAATGCTTCAGTTATTCACTCATAAAACTTCATGTTTCATTGCTAGATGTGTCATTTTAAAAAAATTATTCAGGGGCATATTTCTAATGGCTGGTTATTGGCCACCTATTGGTTAAATATTGTAATTGCTGCCTACAAATTTCATTTTTGATCGTCGTTAAATGCATATGATTTTAATCATTACCATAAACATCAGTGGTTTTATCTAAACTATAAACTGTTATCCCAGTACTTCTGTGTTATTTGACTGTAACTTCATAACTAACTCAAAAGACTAAAGACTCAATCTGTTTCTTGATTTTTGCGTTTTTCAAGCACAGATTTGAATGCAGCGATTTGAAGGATTAATAAACATATGCAAATCACCATCATTTATGATTGATGTTGCATGGGTGTTGAGATCCCGGTCTTTTAATGATTAATCATGCAGCTTTCACTGAATGCATTAATGCAGCCTAAACAAGTAGTGACAGAAAACACCTTTTATAACCTAAGAAACCCACCACATTCCGAATAACCTACCACAACTTTTTCCGTCATCATATTTTACAGGAAAGCCTAATATGCTTTCATACATGTGATATTTGAATGATGCGAGAGGCATTCTCTCTGTGATTGTTACAAATTAGGATTAATCTGCCAGTAAAAAGAATGTATTAATCCACAGGCCACATGTGTTTCCGAACCGTGGGTTGTGATCCATACAAAACACAGAACAACCGAGATCTGTTAAACCCCGTAGTGCAAGTGACAGTATTTAACTGTACGAGTTAAATTTATTAATTCACTTTCAGGGAAAGGTATGATCAGTACCGCCGCTCCCTATACGCAGAGTACGCAGGCTGCATAGAGCCTCAACTCCAGAGGGGGGCCTTATCTCGGTTGCTCCAAAAAAATTATTAACATTTATTTAATAATATTGCATAAACTGAGTGTAAATAAAATATTATTGATAATATAAACGCAAAAACAAACATGTGACGTAATTTGTTTTCCATGTACGCGCATAAACGGGTACGTGTACGCGCGGCGCGGTCCGGTCCACTTATCTTTGTGGCTGCTAGAATCATATAATTATAATTGATGCAAGTTGCATTTTTATGCCCGGGAAAAGACAACAGCAATCTGGAGCCAAGAAGAGGAAAAAAGTACAAGATGAATCGTGTGCATCACTTTCAGGTAACTTAAGGCCATGAATTTGGAAAACATATTTTTGGTTGTTCAAGTAAGTTAGTGAGGCTAACGGTTAAACTTCTCCACAACTGCACCAAATACGCCTTATTTGTTGTTGTTTACGTTCAGTTTCTTGCTTTGCAGCTATGCATTGTGCTTAAAACTAAGACAGGACATGTTCTATGACTTTGCATTTGCCCCTCTTCCACATGTTGCTGATAATTACACAAACTCAATTATTTTATTAACTTGTGCAATACTTTACAATTCTGTTTGGACACCAGCTACACACACAATTACTTCACTGTATGTATTATTCATTATTATATAGTTATTATATTACATTATATAATTCTTTGCAGCTGTTTATTGTTTTGTCTATTTCTATACATTTCTTATTGCTGCTGTTGTTATTGCTTGTACCACTGAAATGACAATAAAGTCTCTTTAGTCTTTACATCAGTAGATTGGTGTGTTTTAGGCCGGTTTTTCATTTTTGTACATTACAATATGAAATAACAAAACTGACTAATATTCTGTGATTTCTGAAAGATCAATAATATAAAATGAGTCAAATTACTGTAAGCCACAGGTCATAAACCATTTTTATTGCATGAGTACATGAATGATTATTTTTTCTGAATGTTAAAGTTTTTGTTTAAAATACACTAATTTTAATGCACTTTTTAATTCTTAAAAACCACAAATGTCTTTGATTTATACTGACAGCAAGGGTCAGTGTTTTTCAACATAGATTATAGTGCAAGTTAAATCCACATTTTGGTTGTAGTTTAGACACATAATGAAGAGTGCTGGACTAGCCTATTGTTTTAATGGTATGTCATGAGTTGTTTTTTTAATGACTAATTTCTTCAGTTTTGTACATGGAGGTTCAAGGCTGAAATTTGTCACAAAAGAGGCACCAACAGCTGCACTGGTACAGACACAAGATGCAGCATGGAGGACCGTCTATCTCTACAGGTACAGATAGGGTTTTATTCCTTACCTTTTGTAAATGTTTGAAATTGGGTATGCTTCTGCAGAAGACATGTCAGTGTTTATTATGATGTAAGCTATTATTTTGTAATGTAAATATTTGTATGTTTAAGTATAATTTTGAGTGTTAAATGCATATTTATGTATATAAATAAATAAACAAACAAACAAACAAATAAATAAATAAACAAACAAATAAATAAATAAACACATGTTTAAATACAAATGTTTGTGTTTTTGTTCCTCTATGGGGGCACCACAGTAAAATTTCGCATAGGGCAGGCACCCTTTTGGCCAGCAGCGGCCCTGGATATGGTACAAGGCTGTTCCACCCCAGGGATTCACATGCTGTTGAATCTCCAAATATTTTGCACATTTAAATTCTGTCAAAGCTGTATGGACGGCCAGAGGGCATATTTTGTTATGCTAATAAACAGGGACAATTGAGTGGATCTAAATACTTGTCTGGCGTGTTTGGACTAGAGAAGGTGTGTTTTATTTGACTCGCAGTAACTCTTGGAATGACAATGATGCATTTTTCAAGCTTATAATGAATTGTATAACAGCGACTCGGCATTTCTGACAATATCAATAATGAAAAGTGGACTAATGAGTCAGTTTAACAAACAAAACTATTTGTATATATTGGTTGAATAACTGGTTAGGCTGGACTAAGAGCTTTAGTTTGGGGCTGAAGTGTTTATCTTGGATTTTTACTGCGGAATCAGGAACTTGTGCAACTTGTTTTACGGTGCTTTCAGTGTACACTAATCCCAGAGGGATACGCTACGATGGATAGAGAAAGAGAAAGCAATATCGCAAGCACGCAAAAGTTGGAAGTGAGTTTTGCACTCCTAGTGGGCTACAAATGCCTATGTATGTATGTACTAAATGTTTTAGTACAGTGTGCAGGATGCAAATATTTCAAATGTGGTCTTTTTTGCACCAATTATTTTGATTGTATTAATTTATTTCAAACAGAATATCATACACATAAACAATTGTTTGGACAAAATACATTTCATCATAATCAACAAAAATATTTACTTATACATATATACATTTAAAATAACAAATTAATTAACAAATTAGCTGGTTTGAAATGGAGCGGGATGAAGCACAAGCTTGGCAACAGCAATTGCCCATAATTTTGTTTAAAATAAAATAAAACAGAAAAAATAATTAAATATTATACTAATTCCAGTTTACAAAAAACATTTTACTGTATTTGAGCATGCCATAAAATGACAAACCGCTTTTCCTTTATGTGCGCCAAATGCTCTTTTATACCCTCTACATCCTGCTAATGTATATGTTGTACTGAAGCAGCGGATAATAATTTACAATAACGAAGGGCAGAGGGTTGCTAAAGAACTGCTGAGAGATTTCAGCTGCTGTCTGGGCTTTCACAGCCTTTCTACACCTCCCTTTCTTCATGTGTTCAATACTTTTTTTCCTGCCTCATTTCATTTTATTACACATAACTTCATTTGTAAACTATTTAGATTTGTTTTCTTTGCATATATGGATTTCTTTGGCTGCTATCAACATCCGGTTGAAATTTAAAGTCAACAGCACCTTTATAAATATGTTTATTTATCTATATACACCTAAAAGCAAAAATTGATTTCACCATTTCGAAACGGAGCAGGATGAAGCATGAGCTTTGTCAACAACAAATACCCATAATTTTGTTTCACAGTTAGGAAGAAAACAGAACAGGAAAAACAATTGAATGTTATACTAATTCCAGCTGACGAACCCCTTTTTTTTACTATTTGAGCATGCCATAAAATGACAAACCACTTCTCCTCTCCATTTGCGCCAAACACTTTTATATACCCTCTACATCCTGCCATATGGTGTGCTGAAGCAGCAAATATTAATTTACAATGAGGAAGGGCAGAGGATTTGCTGAAGAACTACTGAGAGATTTCAGCTGCTGTCTGAGCTTTCACTGCCTTTCTACACCTCCCTTTCTTCATGTGTTCAATACTTTTCCCCTGTGTTATTTCATTTTATTACATGTAACCTCATTTGTTAACTAATTAGATTTGTTTTCTTTGCATATATGGATTTCTTTGGTTGTCACCAACATCTGGTGAAAATATAAAGTCAACAGCACCTTCAGAAATATGTTTACTTATCTATATACACTTAAAATCACAAGTTAATTTTTTTGAAACGCTAATGTTATACTAATTCCAGTTGATGAACACCTTTTTTTTTTACTGTATTTGTGCATTCCATAAAATGACAAACCATCACACGCATTTCCTCTTCATATGTGTCATGGATTGGTCAGGCTCTCACGACCCCCACTCACGAAGATCACCATCACCTGACTTCTAATGAGCACACAGCTGCATCACATTCACGAGCACCAGATAAAAGCACAGCACTCCAGTCGCTCATTGTCCGGGCTCGTCTCGACGAAAGCGGACAACTGAGCGACCACTCAGCGTAGTCATCCTCAGCTAAACAAACGATTTACTTACCTGTTCTCTTTGTATTCCTCCTAGTCTTCCTGGTCCTCCCGAATCGTCCTGTCTTCCAGTCCTTCCAAGTCTGTGTCATCCTCTGTCAGCTGTATCTGGTGTGTGCTGTCCATCCTCGTGTATTCCTGTTACCCAGCCACGGAGGAAAAGACCCCAACATCATTCCTGATCCTCCTGGCTATCCTTCATGTGCTCCTTGTTGTCATTCAATAAACACCCTAACGTTTCCTTACCTCTGTCTCCTGTCCGCTTCATAACAGAAGCCCGGACCCATAACGACGACAACATGAGCACCCTCGATCACTTTCAAGAGCTGGTGGACCAGTTGAAGCGGATTCTACAGCCACCAGCTCCACTTTCCAACGCACCACCAGCACCGAGCACTTCCGCCTCCACAGTTTCTTCTTCGGCCCTTCCTTCCAGTCCCATGGCCCGACCAGCGCCCTACTCAGGCGGAGCGGGGGAGTGCAATGGTTTTCTGTTACAATGTTCCCTCATATTCGAAATGCAACCTTCTCTATATCCCACAGATAAGTCAAAGATCGCCTACATCGTATCACTACTCTCTGGACCTGCACTTAAATGGGCTGAGACGATCTGGAACCAAGCCGGGCCGGTCATGAATTCCATCACTACCTTCACGGAGTATTTCAAAGAGGTGTTTGGACGTTCTGATGGGGAAGTAGCCGCTGGAGAGCAGCTGTATCATCTAAGCAAGGTACTCTATCTACACAGGAATATGCTCTCCGGTTTCGCACTCTAGCAGCTGCAAGTGGATGGAATGAGAGATCGTTGTTGACCACGTACCGGCTCGGCTTGGAACCCACTCTCCGAATCCAGCTGGCCACATTAGATGATACAATGGGTCTGGAGAGATTCATCCAACATTCTCTCCGATGTTCCGATCGTCTCCGTTCCTATCAACAGGACACCATCACCCCCTCGTCTGCACTCCTCCAATCGCCTGAGTCAACAGCCTCTCCAGAACCAGAACCCATGATAATAGAGTCTGGAAGACTGACATCAGCGGAACGACAGAGGAGGCTGACCCGGGGTCTGTGTCTATACTGCGGTGTCAGTGGACACACCCGTATGGAGTGTCCCCTTCGTCCCATTCGGACTTCAGTGAGTGTATTCAGTACGAATATTGAACAATGTAAACCACTTACTACCACCGTACAAATAACTACTGCCTCTATTTCTCTCCTTGTCACAGCCCTCATCGACTCCGGGTCAGCAGGGAACTTCATCTCCCAATCCCTCTGTCGTCAACTCCACCTCCGTACTGAGGCGTCCTCGCATATATACCAGATACAACCGATAACCCAGTGCACTCGATCTTCGACCCGTATCCATCGACAATGCGAAGACATCCTTCTTCAAGTGGGGCTGTTACATCAAGAGAGGATTCAATTTCTGGTTCTGGAGGGTGCAAATATGGACATCATTCTAGGGCGCCCGTGGCTGGTGAAGCACGATCCCATCATCTCTTGGGGCACAGGAGAGATAAAGAAATGGGGATCTGGATGTACACCTACCTGTTTTCCAAATCTCCCTCTTCAAGGTCGGAACCCCATTTCTTTGTTTGCAACATCGGTCGAGAGCCCTCCTGAGAAGCAGTCTATCCACATTCCTAAGGAGTACAGCTCCTTTCATGATGTCTTCTGCCCCAAGAGAGCTTCCCAGCTACCGCCGCATCGGCCATGGGACTGCGCGATCGACCTAGTTCCAGATGCCCAGTTGCCAAGAGGTAGGATCTACCCGCTCTCGCTTCCAGAGAATCAGGCAATGGAAGATTACATAAGGGAGGCTCTGAGTCAGGGGTACATACGTCACTCAAAATCACCAGCCGCCTCAAGCTTCTTCTTTGTGGCCAAGAAGGACGGAGGGCTGCGTCCATGCATCGACTACAGGGTCCTAAATAACGGTACAGTAAAATACCGATATCCCCTTCCTCTGGTACCAGCCGCTTTGGAACAGCTCCGAGAAGCTAAAGTCTTCACTAAATTGGACCTCCGCAGCGCGTATAATCTGATAAGAATACGTGAGGGGGACCAATGGAAGACAGCATTCGTGACCCCTACTGGCCACTATGAATATGAGGTCATGCCTTACGGTCTGGTCAACGCCCCCTCCGTATTCCAAAACTTCATTCATGAAGTCCTCCGGGAGTTTCTTCACCACTTTGTAATAGTGTACATAGATGACATCCTCATTTACTCCCGGAGTGAGGCCGAACATCGCCAACACG
Organism: Danio aesculapii; assembly: GCF_903798145.1. Taxonomy (NCBI): domain Eukaryota; kingdom Metazoa; phylum Chordata; class Actinopteri; order Cypriniformes; family Danionidae; genus Danio; species Danio aesculapii. Next base: position 13,189,377 of record NC_079435.1, on the reverse strand, counting down.
TTGCGGAGGTCCTACACACATTGAGAGAACATCACCTCTACCTCAAAGCGGAGAAATGCTCATTCCACCAGAAGTCGATTCATTTCTTGGGATACATCATTGATCAAACCGGTATACGTATGGATGGGAAGAAAATTGAGGCTGTTCTATCCTGGTCAGAACCCACTTCCATTAAGGAGCTCCAGAGGTTTCTTGGGTTTGCTAACTTTTATAGACGGTTTATCAAGGACTACAGCAGGATTACATCACCTCTCACTAATCTCCTCAAGGGTAAACCCAAAGGACTGGAGTGGACCAAAGAAGCAGCCGCAGCCTTCCGCCTTCTTAAGAAGGAGTTCACAAGGGCCCCACTCCTGACTCATCCTGACCCAAATCTTCCTTTCGTGGTGGAAGTGGACGCATCCACCACCGGCGTCGGGGCAGTATTATCTCAACATCATGATACACCGCCCCGACTGCATCCCTGTGCCTATTTCTCTCGGAAGTTGAGCCCGGCGGAGCAGAATTACAGCATAGGAGACAGGGAGCTGCTAGCAATCAAGCTAGCCTTGGAGGAGTGGCGTCACTGGTTGGAGGGAGCCAAACATCCGTTCCAGGTGATCACAGATCACAAAAACCTCCAATATATCAAAGAGGCCAAGAGACTATGTCCACGTCAAGCCAGATGGTCACTTTTCTTCTCACGTTTTGATTTCTCCATTTCCTATCGTCCAGGACCCAAGAATCTAAGAGCAGACGCTCTCTCTCGTTTACACGAGCATCACGATCATGAAGAACTCCCAACGAAGATTCTTCCCGAACACATCTCCATTTGTCCGATCACCTGGAACGCTCCTCCAGTCGTTGCCACTCCGGAAGCCCCTGCTCCGCCGGGATGCCCTCCTCATCGGCAGTTCATACCACCTGAACACCGGGTAGATCTGATCCACTCCTTACATACCTCGCTAGGCACTGGACATCCAGGGATCAACAATACTCTCTCGCTAGTATCCCAACGATTCTGGTGGCCAAACATGGCAAGGGATGTGAGGCAATATGTTCAGGGCTGTAAGGACTGTGCCCAATCCAAGAGCCCACGTCATCTACCCGCTGGAAAGCTCCATCCCTTGCCGATTCCGAACCGTCCCTGGTCACACCTAGGAGTGGACTTTATCACTGATCTCCCTTCGTCAGAAGGTAATACCTGTATTCTAGTCATAGTAGATAGATTCTCAAAGTTTGTCAAACTAATCCCTCTGAAAGGTCTTCCCACAGCCTTTGAAACAGCCGACAATATCTTTAATCAAGTCTTCAGGTCATTTGGTATTCCAGAAGATATTGTGTCGGACAGAGGTCCACAGTTCATCTCACGTCTATGGAAAGCCTTCTTCAAGCTCCTAGGTGTGGCCGTCAGCCTCTCTTCTGGATATCATCCCCAAACCAACGGGCAGACAGAGAGGAAGATTCAGGAGGTGGGACGGTTCCTGAGGACCTTCTGCAGTGGTCACCAGAGCTCCCGGAGCCAGTATTTGGGCTGGGCAGAATATGCCCAAAATTCACTGCGGCAACCCTCCACCGGACTCACGCCATTCCAGTGCGTCCTGGGCTTCCAACCACCGCTCTTTCCCTGGGATGGCGAACCATCTGATGTCCCCGCAGTGGATCACTGGTTCCGGGAGAGCGAGAGAGTCTGGGACGAGGCTCATCAACATCTGCAGAGGGCAGTCCGTCGAAGCAAGGTAACCGCCGATAGAAGAAGGTCTGAAGAACCCAGATACACACCCGGACAAAAGGTGTGGCTATCCACCCGGGACATACGCATGCGACTGCCCTCTCGCAAGTTAAGTCCCCGATTTGTTGGTCCCTTCACCATCGTGGAACAGGTTAACCCCGTCACCTACAAACTACAATTACCCTCTCACTACCGTATTCACCCTACATTCCACGTATCACTCCTGAAACCCTATCACGATCCTGTTCTTCCCTCCACAGAGCCTGACCACGAAGAGGAACCCCCTCCTCCACTGCTCCTAGAAGAAGGAGCCGTCTACGCAGTGAAGGAGATCTTGCGTTCCCGACGTCGTGGTGGCCAGTTGGAGTACCTGGTGGACTGGGAAGGGTACGGCCCCGAAGAAAGGACATGGGTTCCCAGAGCTGATATTCTCGATCCTAGTCTCATGGTGGAGTTTCATGAGAGCCACCCTGAGTTCCCAGCGCCTAGAGGCAGAGGGAGACCACCACGGCGTCGGAGGTGTCGGCCCTCAGGAGCGGGCCCTGGGGAGGGGGGTACTGTCATGG